>NW_024097442.1:500000-656610 GCF_016545835.1 Crotalus tigris
GTTTTGTTTTTTTATATTATTTATTTATTTACTTATTTACTTACGTATTTATTATCTATATATAAAATACAAAGAAAAGTAGAAGTGGGAAATTAGGGGAAGGAAAAAGAGGGGGAAAAAGAAAATGTAAGGTACAAGAGAAAAAAAAAAGGCATTGCCTTCTGACTCTTTTTAGCACAGTACAAAATAAAAATATTCCAGCTTCAACTTTTTGTTTTTATACATTAGTATATATAACTAGCCATTTCTATAATGACAAATCAGTTTAATTGACAAAACCAAAGTCAAAAAAATTTTTTTTTCATCCCAAGCACAAAATCCAGAAGTGATATCCAAATGAAAAATATACCAGGTTTATTTTGGTTTTAGGTTTTCTAATTTTATTAGTTCTGGATTTTATTGTTATTGTGAGCCATAAAGAGTGGTATTCTAAAATTGGTGGCCATACAATCTTTAAATATTGTAAGTCATAATAAATAAAATAAATAAAATAAAATAAGATGTAACCAGTTGTAAAGAAGGTCATCATGCATTACAAATCACAGAAAGCAAGCATTCCATTCTATTCTCTTTTGGTGAGGCATCAGACATAAGTATAATATCCAGTTCTGAATACCACATATTACAAAGGTTTCTGAGAAACTGGAATAGATTCAGAAAAGGTCAACAGAGATAATCAAAACTATGAAGAAAGACTGAAGGAACTGAGTAAGCTTAGTTTTGAGAAAAGACTGCCATGAAAGCATTCTTTAACTGTCTGAATGAAAATATCAGACAGAAGAATATCCAGATCTGTTCTTTCTCATTCCATATATTGGGAAATGTATGAAAGGATAGGAACATGGATTCTTATTGAAATGTAGGCAGAAACTTCCTGCCAGTAAAAGTTTGACAATAAAACCAATTATCAGAGATGTAGTAGACTCTCTTCATTGGATGTTATCAGACAAAGGTTATATAGCCATCTGCCCGGGAAGTTTTAATCTGAATTCCTTCACTGATTAGATTCAATTCCACTTAATTCCATGATTTCATAGTAATAGATCAGGGAACTCCACTTAGGTTTCTTTCTGCATCTCACTTTATTCTGATTCTAGGAGATAGAAAGATTATCTGATTTACCTGCAGAAGCTCAGCAAGGTTATCTATTTACCTTATTCTAATGACTTTTTATTCTTTAGCACATATGGTAATAATAATAATGGCATTTGTGTTTATCTTTTCAGACAGCTCAGAGTATATAACTTATATAGGGATTTGCCCTTATTGTGGTAGGATGAAATCCACAAATAGAACACACAGCTAGATGGATTTAAATGATAAGAAACAGACCAAATAAAAGAGGAGATAGAGTTGCTCTCTATATAAGAAATAACTACATTTCTACAGAATTAAAGCACAACAATGATGAAAACTGTCTTGAATGCATTTGGGTCAATATAAAAGGGGGGGGGGATGACATTGTCATAGGTGTATACTATGGGCCACCCTACCAAACAGGAAATAGATGGACTTTTTGCTAGTCAGTTAACTAAGGTATGTAGGAAGCACATCACAATAGTAATGGGGGACTTTAATTACCCTGATATCAATTGGGAGACAACCACTGCACTAAGTGGAAGGTCAAACAGATTCTTGACAAACCTAGCAGACAACTTTGTCTCCCAAAAAGTAGAGAAGGGAACTAGGGGATTAGCCATATTGGATCTAATTCTCACTAACAGGGATGAAATGATAGGTGTTGAAGCCACAGGAACCTTGGGGGGTACTGATCATACAATATTAAAATTCCAAATTATGCAAGCACAAGCAATAGAGCTCAGTCAAACTAGAGTCTCAGACTTCAAGAGAGCTAATTTCAATAAACTTAGAGAGAGCTTGAGAAGGATTCCATGGATGAGAATCCTCAAGGGGAAAACAACTCAAGAAGTTTGGGAAATTTTGAAAAGTGAGGTAATAAAAGCTCAGTCTAGCACAATACCAACGAAGAAGAAAAATAACAGCTCTCAAAAGAAACCAGCATGGCTGCATAAAGAACTCTTTGATAAATTGAAAGACAAAAAGGACAAGTATAATAGGTGGAAAGAGGGACACATAACTAAGGCAGAATATCAGCAAACAGCCCGAGCTTGCAAAGATGGAGTGAGGAAAGCTAAGGCTCAAAATGAACTAAGGCTTGCAACAAAAGTCAAAAATAACAGCAATAAAAAAGCTTCTTTCAACATGTAAAAAACAAGAAAAAAGTCAAGGAAATGATTGGCCCATTACTGGGAGAAAGTGGCAAGTAGGTGACAAGCAACAAGGAGAAAGTAGACCTGTTTAACTCATTTTTTGCATCCGTCTTTACACAAAGGAAAAAAACAGTCCAATCTATTAAAAACAGTACATAAAAAACAAATTAGAAACACAAGTTAAGATAGGCAAGAAAACGTAAGTGAGCAACTGTCCAACCTAGACAAGTTCAAATCACCAGGCCAGATGGATTATACTCCAAGGTTCTCAAGGAACTGGCAGATGTGATCTCAGAACCACTGAACTATATTTTTCAAAGATCCTGGAGCACTGGGGAACTATCGGAGGACTGGAAAAGAACTGATGTAGTTCCCATCTTCAAAATAGGGAAAAAAATGGACCCAGGAAATTACAGACCTATCAGCCTGACCTCAATACCTGGGAAGATTCTGGAAAAGATTATCAAACAACAAATCAGCGAGCACCTATAGGCAAACAAAGTCATTACCAAAAGCCAGCATGAGTTTGTCAAAAACAGATCATGCCAGACAAATCTTATTGCATTCTTTGACCAAGTGACAAAATTAGTGGACGAGAGACATGCTGTGGATATAATTTATTTGGACTTCAGTAAGGCATTTGATAAAGTAGATCACAACCTACTACTTGATAAGATAGAAAAATGTGGGTTAGACAGCATCACCACTAGATGGATTCGTAGCTGGCTGACTGGCTATACTCAGCATATAGTCCTCAATGGAACTGCATCTACATGGAGGGAATTGAGTAATGGGGTGCCCGAGGGCTCTGTTCCGGGCCCAGTGCTCTTCAACATCTTCATCAATGATTTGGATGAGGGGACAAATGGGGAAGCAAACTAGAACTAAGGAGAAACTTCCTGACAGCTAGAACAATTAATCAGTGGAACAACCTGCCTCCAGAAGCTGTGAATGCTCCAACACTGGAAGTCTTTAAGAAGAGACTGAACAGCCATTTGTCCGAAATGGTATAGGGTTTCCTGCGTGGGACTAGATGACCTCCAAGGTCCCTTCTAACTACTACTACTACTACTACTACTACTACTACTACTACTACTATTATTATTATTATTATTATTATTATTATTATTATTATTATTATTATTATTCCCAAATCCTGTAAGTTATATTGGGTGAGAAGGGAACAATTAACCTTACATCTCTAAGGAAGCGTGCAGATAAGTAGGATACTTCTCTGTTTGTCAACAACTCTGCCTCTCAGGTGGGCCTACCATTAGTAGTCTAATTGACTCTGAGCCTGCACAGTTCCTAGACTGAACCGCTTCCAAATTCAAGAATGGAGGAACTGAGCAGCCTTTGTGGCACACAGCAGGTCATGCTGGCAAAGGTAGGCCCAGCTGTGATTTACTTGAAAGGGACATACTGATGTTGGTCCATAAGGCTCTGTACCATTAAATCCCCAGAAATACATAAGTTCCCTGCTCTCTTGAGAATCAAATCACATAGACTAAACTCTTCCTCCAAAAATGGGATGTACAAGCTATTAGTCTCAGAATTTTAGCAGATGCTGGCAAAGGAAGCTAATTTTTTCTCAAATTAAAAAAAAAAAAAGCCTTTCAGCTACATGCTAACAGGAGCTTCATCTGTTGCCAGATAAGGAAGTGGAACTAAGTGTTAAGCACTCATGCAAAAATAATTTTTAGTATCCATTCATTCCAGTCTAAAGATTTGTATATGTGCAGTGTGACTTGGCTGCGTGCTATAGTGAGGATGAATATTGGCGTGCAAACTTGCCAAACAGATGGTTGGCACAGGACATCTTGGAAGGCAGAGGCTATTGAAAAGTCACCTGAGCTGAAGAAGAAAGTCAGTGATATTCAGAACAAATACATTATTTAAGGTTAAACATAATAGGGAGCCCAGATTGCAGGTTGGGGTAAAAGGCAAGTTCTAAGTTTACAAAAGGTAAAGTAAATGTGGGTTCTTTGTATTCCTACATTTCAACATATGTCTCCTTATGTTAATTAAGGCCAATGCAAGGTGAGTTAATGCATGGTAGACATATTTAGACCACCTCTAAATTAGATGACAGGAGAGAAATCGTCCTGGTATATCTTTTTGTCAGTTTGACAACAATGTTTTTTAAACACTTGCAGAATCATATTCTCATTCATCATCTCTGGTCAGATATTAATATGCTCCAACTCTGATCTAAAACAACATACTTCAACTGTGCACCCCAAATGTATGTAGTTACAATTCTCATCATGACTGTGCTGGCTGGGAAAAATGATACAACAATATATCCTTGGTTCAAAAAGATGTTTCTTCTATTTTTCATGGATCAAGTTTTCTTTTATTCTAATGATACGTTTAAGTAGTAGTTAGGTTAGGATAAAACCTATTGGCTGTGTTCATGCCACAGATTAATTTGACTGCCTTTTTTTCAGGTTTGAGTCATCAGCTAAACATCACTAGCACTTAGACTTATATACCACTTTAGAGTGCTTTACAACCCTCTCTAAGCAGTTTACAGAGTCAACATATTATGCCCAACAAACTGGCTCCTCATTTTACTGACCTTGGAAGGATGGAAGGTTGAGTCAATCTTGAGTCGGTGAGAATCGACCTGCTGGTAGTAGGCAGAATTAGCCTACAACACTGGATTTTAGTCACTGCACCACCACAGCTCCTGCCCATCCTGCAATGGGCAGGATTCACACAATATACTAAACTACACAAAATAAAATGTTAAAAATTAACCAATTTAGCATGTTGTGCAAACATAACAATTAGATTTATAACTAGCTTGGTTAAATACATAAATATGTTGTTGATTTCAGTTGTTGAAGATCCCTCCAATTGCTAATCTAGCATTAGTCATTCAATCACTCTAGTGACCAATTTCCCTCTGCTTCTGTACTTCCCAGAAAGAAAAAAAACAACAGATGCTGGTATGTCCTGGATAGTCCCCCCCCTCCCCTGGGAAGAACAATATCTTCTCTTAAAAATGCGGAATGACAAGTTGGTGGAGCAACCTTGAATTTTAAGGAAACAAAGCTTACAGAATAATGCAATAAATTGGTAAAAAAAATGTTGAAACTAAAAATCAGTCTTCTGAATGTCTATTTTTGGAATTCTGAAATTTGAATGTTGAAATATTTCTTTTATGGATTTTGACCCAACAAGGGAACCGACTGTTAATTACTTTTTTTAAAAGTATTATTAAGTATACACCTTGATCAATCCAGTTTTCCATCATGTCCTTCTATGTCTTCAGGTCCTTGAGATGGTGATAAAATTAGGATTTATTTGGATTCTTTAATTTTAACAAGACAAGTCTCTCTGAAATTAAAAGAATTTGCTTGGTAATGTTTCCTGCCAGACTCCCTTAGTCACACTTGACAGAAATGACAGACGTTTGACACAGTTACATAGGGACATTTTTTTTTTTGCAACAAAGACACTTAAGGCAATTGATTATCCTCTGCCAACATGGCTTATTCTCAGTTGTCTGCTGTTTAAATTCAGTGCTTATTTTTCCTGATTTTCCCACTATTTAATGAACCCCTTGTTTTCTATGATTCTTGCTTGGTGATAAAAGCAGTTGATAAATGGCATAATTGGTCATTCCTGCCCTGAGAAATTATATCTTCCAATGTATTTTCCAGAATATCCCTTACTACTTCCCTTTCATATAACTTGAAGGACCATGTCTTGAAAGACCAGGAGCCATTGCTTCTTCCAGATTCAGAATGGTTTGTAGAGAGATTAATTTCTCCTCCCGTCTCCATTTCTATAGCAAAAGATTCCTCTTTCTCCAAATATATAGGACAGGAATGAGTTATATGCTCTCCATTTCTTTGTGTGGGGCCAGCAACATATCTGCGGTTTCAGTTTTCTTTGAGTGACTTGGTATCTTCCAGTCTATGAGCCAGTGAGGCAATGGCAGACTTTGTCTTATACCTCCCACAGTTATCAAAATTTTTGCTCTCCAAATCTTCCTTCACCCTAAAGTCAGAAGCACTGGCAACTAATGGCTCATAAAGTCATTCAGGTATTTATATGGGTACTGGAAACAGAAAAGGCCCCCCCCCAAGCAATATTGATGCACATTAATGAAGGCTTCTCAAGAATATTTGATGTCTACATAAATTTTCCAAGAAAGAAATATTGAAGAGAGCCTTTCCTGTGCCAGAGATTCAGAATGTGCTCCCTCTAAACTCACTTTCCAATTTCCTCAAAATAGGAGAAATGGAGGAATTATGGTACATGAGGGTCAGGACAAATGAAAGGCCATTAGATCCACATACTCTCCTACAGAAATGGAAAGGCTTTCTGGTGATGAAGGGAAGCAGAGCACTTGTAGGCAGACTTGGCAAGGGCTAGCTGGACTGCTGGAAAACTACTGGGATGGGCAAAGACTGGGAGTTTTTCAGAAAAAGTGAGGGTCACAGTTCAATAAAAGTATGGGCAGACTTGTAAAAAAACAAACTCTGCCATGGGAAAATATCTGGCCAATTATTTTGTTGGAAAGTAATACAATAATAAAGGTATTGTTTTGAAGTGGCTTTGTGTATTTTATATTCTCATATATCTGTAGATAATGGATCACAAACAGATGAAGCTTCACATTGGTACTAAAATAGGGCCTGCTTATTTCAGAAGTGTGCCATGAATTTTGACAAGAAACTGGTCAGTTATAAAGTAAAAAAAAAAAAAAAGGGGGGGGGGTCCTAAAGCTGCTTCAGGATGTAGAGTCATTGTTCAAACTGAATGAATTTCAAAGCCTGGCACATCATCAGGTTTGGCAGTATGAGATGTGACTCTTGACCACTTCAACATGAAGCCATCAAAAGTAAGAAAATGAATATGAATTTTTTAAAGCCCCCCCACATGCCCATCTAAGAGAAGGGGTGTCAGAAAGGGAATACCAACATTTATAACATGGAAGTTTGGGGGAAATTATAATATTTTCCAGCTTCCATGGTAACCCATCACGCGGCTTGTTTGCTGTGAGCTGGAATAGAAGACATTCAAAAGGAGTTTCTTTAATGTCCTCTCCTGACATGACACTGAACAAGCCTGTGAGAAATCTAAAACTGTTTCAGGTTCTTTTGGTCCATCTCTACTTCTGCAGAGTAGCATGCTCTATTCAACAAATGTCTCAAGGGTATATCTATGGAAGTTCTCAGTCATCCAGGTCATGGTTGTCCCATGTTATTAGGAGGCAACTGGATTCTCTTGTTTTTCTTTGAAGACATTTCACCTCTCATCCAAGAAGCTTCTTCAGCTCTGACTGGATGGTGGGAACTTTGGGGTGAACACTCTTCAAATGGTGTGGGAGTATGAATGGATTTCCAGAAAACATTGCAGACTAGAGGAACTATTTGTGCTTCAGTTTAAGATGCAGACAACACAGACTCATCCCCAACAGCCTACACTCTTCTTCAACAGTGAAGGGACACATCCTACAGCCAAGAAGGCTCCACACCCATTTGCACTAGTGAGGTGACCCTGAGGACACAGGAAAACCTCCAAATGGCCTCAACGACTCTCTAAAAGAATGCAAATGCCCAGCTGTCTGCAAGGAGTATAAACCTTTCCATTCCCCACCATCCAGTCAGAGGTACTGGATGAGAAGTGAAACATCTTGAATGGAAAACAAGAAAGTCCTGTTGCCTTCTGAAAAAGCACCTTTGGGTCTCAAAGGTATTTGCCACATTTCAAAGTCTAAAAAGCATTCTTGATGGCCCAAACTCCTTGTTAAATATATCACTCAGCTCATAATAGCTATTTGGATTGACATTCACAGAGCAGTTAGTTCTCTGGTATCTCTGGACTAGACTGGAGTAGCACAGTTTTCAAAATAAAAACAGATGCCTCAGCTTATACAACAAAGGAAAGATGAGACTGGGATGATGGAAGGTGGAAGATAGGCTAATGAAACATATTTGAACCTATTTGGCTTGTTGATTTTTGTATCTCAAAGAATCAAAGTAGTTCAGAGCATTCAGTGATGATGAATGAACATAACTGTCAATCTTCCATTGTTTCAACTATAATAGGAAGATAGATAGGAAGAGTATATTTGTGTGCAATGGAAGACTCAGTGAAATTGCCTATGGCATCAAAGTTTATTAGAGTTCATAACCGCATTTTGTAATTAATCATATTTGCAAGGTAACTTGAATACCTAGATGACATTAAATAGCTCCACAAAAAATCTGGACTCTACTTAATTTCTGGCGGGCCCCGCTTGTGGCTAGGACCACATTATTTCCTGATATAAAGCATTAGCTGGCAAAATGCCATCTCCACCAATTGCATCAATTTGTTGACATTTGAATGGGGTTGATGTAGCCAGATTTTCATAAGAAATGGCCAACCTCTCCACCATAATCTTTGTTTGTGATGGGTACAACTTCTGGACAGTGAGAGGACTTCTTGTGTTCCTAGGTACATAGATTCAACAAATACAGTCTCCAATGTGCAGACAGATATAGAAGGAGAAGGGAAGGAAAATGAAGAGTGGCATCTTCCTCTCCCATTTGCAGTTGTCCACTTGTCCTTCAACTTCCCATCTATGCTCAGACAGACTTGCATTAAAATAGTCATCATATTCTCAGTCCCTTGAAGTATTAGTTCGTCTGAGATTTCATTAGACAAGCCTTATTTAATTGATCAATTAAGCCTCTTTCATTTCAGCTCACATTCTGTATTTGTGGATGAAATTCTGTGCCTACAATGAATGCTTACCTGCCAGAAGCAATAGATCTTATTGGCAGTCATGTGCCTGACAGAATCCCTAAGATTTATCTCAGACATGTCACAGGTTAGCATAGTCCAGACAAGCCTAGATCAATAAGTAGATTGCCTATTTTGAATCCCCATCAGTCAGTGAGACTTATTAAGAAAGCAGGAAAATCCCATGACCTTAGAGACATGTACAGTTTGCTTTGAGCAAAGAAGGCAGTGATCTGACTTGGGTTTCTGTCCCAAAAAAATAGGAATCTGGCACCTGCTGGGCTAACAGTTCCATGTTAGGACTAGCTAATATACTGGTATCTGGGTAGCTATCTAGTGTAGATATATAAGCACGGGGTTGGCCAAGTGATTGACAGCAGAATCACCTGGAGTTTATGACAGGAAGGATTAGGGTTAGGATTATTTTACTGAATCTCTTTCCCTATAATTTCAATCCATGGGAGCTGGTTTTATTCTCTGGACAAGGGAGAATAAGTCCACTCCCTCCTTTATGTGATAACTCTTTAGGTGTCTGAACAGACTTCTCTTCTACAGGGTAAACATATCTCATTCCTCAAACAACTGGATTCCAATCTTGGTAGCCTTCCTTGCTTCAGTTTGTCAATTCTGGTGTTCAGAATTAGATAGAGCTTTTGAAGTGGAGTCTGATCACTCCGAAACAGAGTGAGAATTACTTTCTATGCTCCTATTAATACACCCCCAAGTAGTATTTGCATTTTTAATAGCTGCATTATAGTGTTGGCTTATGTTCAACTTGTGATCTATTAAAGCACCTGGATCCTTTCCACATATACAATTGCCAAGCCTGATCTCTCTCTCTCTCTCTCTCTCTCTCTCTCTCTCTCTCTCTCTCTCTCTCTCTCTCTCTCTCTCTCTCTCTCTCTCTCTCTCTCTCTCCCCCTCCCTCCCTCCCTCCCTCCCTCCCTCTCTATCTGCCCCTCCTTGCATCTTACATAAATTCTCTTTATCTTTTCTCTCTGGGCTTTACATTTCTCCCTGTCAAATTATTTCAGCTCACAAACCAAGCCCGTCTAGATCTTTTTAAATTCTTTTTCACTTCTAAAATATTAGCTATTTCTCCTAGTTTTGTATCATTCCCGCTTTTGATAATCATCCCCTTAATCACTTATTCTAACACATTAATAAAAATCCTGACCAAAACTTGGCTCAAGACAGATATATTTAGTATTGTACTCAGTATTATTCTCCAAGCTGATATGGAGATATTTATGAGGATCTTATGTGGTCATTCACAAATATTAAATTTATCTAGTGGTTGTATAATCTAGCCCACATTTTATCATTACCAGTTTATCGGTAGGAATATCATGAGAGACTTTGTCAGTAAGAATGGTAGCTATCATTCTGAGCCTTGAGCAGGCATGTAATGACTTCTTCCCAGTGTTGTGAATTGTGAAAGAGCAATCAAGGCAGAGTCCGCTGCTTAAAGTTGGTAGAACCCAGTGCTGGGATTCAGCCAGTTCGCACTACTTCGGCAGAACCGGTAGCTATTTTTTTGTTGCCCAAGTCCAGAACAGACTTCCGGAAGCAGCATCCACACAGAGAACCGGTTGTTCACATACAGTATTTGAATCCCACCACTGGTAGAACCTGCCTGGACTCTCAACATAGCATCTCTGCCCTGAGAAACTCTGGCTCTTAATCTCCCACTTCTTCCATTCTCAGTTCCTGCTACCCCTGTTTGTTCTCGCAAGCCACAGAGAAAATTTAGCCCTTTTTGGTAAAAACAAACACAAACTTTCTCAGACTGTTCAATGAGTAAAATATTGTTTCATAGCCGTTGTGATATTGATAATTCCATTCTCTCAGTTTGGTCAGAAATAGTATATTAGAAGTCACTGAAGGTTCTAGAACCTTTTCAATGTAGATGCATGTCAGATGCTTTGGAATATTGGATTAAATGTTTATTCATGTTCTTAATTCAGATATTTCTGCAATTTCTAGCACATTAGAGCAACTGATGCCACTAGTTACCAGAAGGAATCACATTTGGATGGCTGACTCAGTGGCATAAAACAAATAAGGACCTCCCATGGCAACCTCTTTCAAAATGACATCCTTGGTGCCCTCAGATACTGAGCTATATCTCCAATCTGCAATACTTGCTGGCTGAGGATAGTAGGATTGGTTACTCAGCACTCTAAAGCCACTAAGATGGGGAAAACTACTTTTTTCTGGCACTAAATGGATTATGTTTCAAGTTTCAAATGAATTTTAAAAATGGCTATATTGGTTTTGGAGACATTCTTGATTAGAAGCATAGCAGAGCTGGCAGGAGAGGCAAAAACTTTTTTGTTTTCAATCAGAGGTAGAGAAGAGGGGGAATAAGGTAGTGTGCATTGTTTCAATGAAACTTTGACTCCAAAACCCTGCATACAGTAACGCAGGGTTTTTAACTCAGTAACTATGATACTTTGTATAATTAAAAGTATCTACATGTTAAAAAGTATATATATGTTAAAAAATATCTACATGTTATTAGGACTAGAATTCACAGTCTCCTAGTTTCTTGACTGACCCTTTAAACCACTACAGAAAAACTGATTCTTGTAATTATAGAACCATTACATCCCCAAAACCTGTCTTTCTCTTTTTTCTTCTTCCTCACTCACAGACTTATTCAGGTTTAGATCAACAGGTGATTTGCTTAAGCAATTTCTGGCACACTGTCATAGATTGTACTAGTATCTTGGGCCTTCTTTTTTGATCCTCCTGTGAGCAGCTGCCTGTTTAATGGCTCAAAGAGCCATTTTGGGTGAATGCCTGGTATTTGTGAGAAAAGTTTATGATCGGGAAAGAGGTGACATAGTTAATTAAAATTGATTATGGTCACCCTAAAATAAGTAAAGTATCCAAAATGCAAATATAAAGCACACTTATAAATATTTTATATATGACTTCCGGTTCTAGATCGCGGCGCCTCTAGTCACATAAAGAGACTCGTCTCCTCGTCAGCTAGTTTCTCTCCACCGGTAGACCCTTATGTGGATCGAAAGTCACCCTGGAGGGTGTGATTTCTGTTGACGAGGCTTCGATCGACTGCGGAGGAGCGGTGGCTCCTCCAGCTGTTTGAGCCAACTCTGAGGGCTGACGGAGAAGAAGATCGACCAGTAAAATGGCCAATAACCCAGCCGCTCGAACCGCAAATCAAAGAACATCTAAGCATTAAGAACCATTGTGGTGAATCCAGGTGAGACTTTTCCCTTGCTCCTCTCTTCACTCTATCCTGCTTTTTGTTTTGCCTGTAAGAGCCTTGTTGGAATTATTTCTCTGCCTTGAAAAAGCAGCTTTTATATGTCTGGGAAGAAAGGCGTTGAACAAAAGAATAGAACAAAATTTTAAGGACTATACTTTATTCTTATTTGCTTTGGGGTACAAAAAAAAACCTCTTTCTTAAGAGCTGTACTATCATTTTATGCTGGAAGACTATTTATTTTCCCACATTTTATTTTAAAAGATAGAAAAAAGGGAAAAAATGATGTCTGGAAAAGATTTTTTTAATCTATTGAGGACATCTAGTGGTGAAAATTTAATACTGCAACTTCTGGTTATTCTTTGGAGATAGAATAGACTTGACCTTTAAATTACTTTTGAAGAGAAAAGATAAGCTGATGCAGCTGTGGGAATTGTGGGGGTGAATACTGCTTAACTTTCATTAAATACAGCCTCCACAAAAAGAAAAAAAAGAGACTCTCTTCAACTGCTATTAAAATGGAGAAATCTCATTCACAATTGAACTGCAAACTTATATTGGAAAAGATCTATGAGGCTACTGCAGAAATATGTGCTACAATGAAAGACTTTACTACAGAATTAAGAACCAGAAGTTTTATTTCAAACTTTTAAACTGATCTCCAGACTACATCTGACCATTCTATAAATCAAAATATACTAGAAGAGGAAACAACTGAGATCAAAGAGGAATTTATTTTAGCTTATAAACATTCCACCTATAGCTTGAGGATCAGAAGAATCAAAGACTGAGACTTGAAACTTTAAAGCAAAGAAGCTTTAAGGATGAAAGAAATAGATGCCTAATGCAGAGGATGGGATTCCTATCATTCCAAAAGACATTGCAAGCAATAAAGAGAGATATATCAGCAGAAAGGGAAGCTTGGTTATGGAAACCTGCTTGGCACAGAAAGAAGGCCAGAATAAGACTGAAAAGAGAAATTTAAAATTACGTGTAATGGATTAAAAGGCACTGTTGCTTTATGGACTGTTTTAAGGATTAAGATTCAGAGTTAGAAGTAAGAAGAATGTAGTTTTTGGAATAATAGGTTTATTTTGATGAAAATTACTATGTATTGGAATGGACAAAATGGTGGCTTTTTAGATTTGGATTGTTTCAATAATTAATTGAATGTTTTAAATTAGTAAGATGATGTTTTTGTCTGATAATATAGATGTGATAAGGCATGATAATTAATTGGATGAAATTTGAATTTTGTTTAATGAACTGAAATGATTTAAGATTTAATATTATTTTGTTATCTTAGATTGATCGATTGATGGATTATATATGTATAGGGTAGATTAATATTTTATTTTAATTGGGATATGTATTATGCAGTGGAAGAAGAAATAAATGAGACTTGTGATAAAATGAGGGATGTGAGAGATTAAGAATTAGAATATATTTGGAAGGGATACCTGAATTGATAACTTGTCAATTGAAAGTTAAATTTGATTATAGTAATTGTAAACTTACAAAGTTTTAAAACAGGTTTAGCAGTTATAGAAATTTAAATGAGAAATGGAAGATCTTAAATGTATTATGCTATTTGAGGGAAATAGAGAGGGGACATTGAATGTATTGAGTTGAGTTACCTACGGTATATATGGTTTTATTTTTGGATGTTTGACTACCCTAACACCATGGTGTGTCCTGAGCACTTTGTTCTAAGAATTAAAAAACCAATAAAATATGTTTCAAAAATATTTTATATGTAATAATTAATATTTTATATGTAATAAAATATGTTTCAAAAATATTTTATATGTAATAATAATGTATTTTAGAAAAATATTTTATATATTTGATAAGTACAAGGATAACAAGTTCTAAAAATATAAAGATAAATGCTAAATAGATTAAGCTTTTCCTTGGTTGCAAAACTCGATAGAACAGCTCTACACATTTTCTCTGCAGCTTCATATGTAACTATTTTTCAACAAATAATTAATCTGATTCAGGAGATGCTGGCAACAAATGCACTAACAATAAACATGATCTTTAGGTTGAAATATAAAGCTCAGTTGGATATGGCACAAAATTTAAGATATTGGGGTGACACAGCTGAGCAACAGCCCCATTCTCATTTCTTGTCTGACCAAATTCCAGCTGTTCCCCTCAAGTTCTCCCTTTCTCTTAAAATGACTTAAATCAGAATTCTTTTACGCTCACATGCAGACAAAATTGCTCTTCATGATTTAATGGTGTAACAAAGATAATTCACGCCAAGAGGTAAGACTGATGAAGAGTGCTTGTTAATTAGGCAAGAAATTTACTAACAAATGAACTCATATAAATTAACAGGTGCCGTTTATGCACGATGCATATAAGCTTGGTAAAAAAAGAGACTTTAATCAGCTTTGCCCAGAGCTATCAAGCACATGTTCAGCAGTGATGGTGATTAAACTCTTAAGGCTCCTCAGTCCTTAGGTAGCACTTTTGCTGAACTTCATGTCCTTCTTGATTGCCAAGACTTTATTTGATCAGGTGTGTGGCTGCCATGTACCCCCAAACTATGCCCTCTTTCATATTTCATTCAGATTATATCCACACATATCAAATCTTGTAGAAAGAAAGGAAATTCCTATGAATATTATAAGAAATTTGTAGTACACGGAAGAGACCTGGACCTCAGAGATATTTTGACCAATGCAATATAAATAGGGTTTCTTGTTTTAAGAGAAAGAAAGCAATGGCACGTGAGAAGGGCACAGATAGTTCAGATTCAGGTGCTAATTGCAGATACATGGGGAGGCATGAAGAAGCAGGTAATCAGGAATTTTTGGCAGGCAAAATGACGAAAAACTGGCACTTGGGACTGGATCTTCAGTGTGTTGTATTCAGGCACAGTGAATAATTGGTCCTATCTTCTTAATAACAATGCAGTTCACCAGATTCCATATGCCTGCATGTGCCTTTATTATTGGAGCAAACCGGCTGCAGGTCTCTGTTAGGAACTCTGCCAGCATGCTGGATGGAACATTAATCAGGAGAGCGCTCCTGTATACCTTACTGGAAACAGGCGACAACAAAAATATCAACATTTATTTCAGGGTAGGCTGCAGTGCAAATTGTCAGTTCCAAAGCAGAATCTGAATTTAGCACCCAAATCTCAACAGACAATAGACAGAGCAATAGTCATCCACAATTTTTCCCCAACTTCTTCGTCAGAAACATTTTCCTCGTCAAAATGTTAGTTGTGGCTTTCAGTTCCTTCTGAGGAGAGAAATTATTCTCTTCTTTACACTTCTTGAACCAAATTGTTCTTTCACTAGAAAGAGTGTTCCCTAACCAACATCCATGATCCTTAATTTATTATTTCTGTTTACCTCCCAAATATTGAGAATCATAGATAGGCCTGTTAGTGGTTGTTAAGGCCTCTACCTGTGGGCCACTCAGATGTTTATGTACTCTGAGTAAATGCTTGCTCAGTCTGGTGCTATTGGGCATTGTGTCTGAGGATTATGAGATTTTTAGTACTAAATTTATGGAGGATGCCAACTCTGATTTCTGATTGTAATCTGAAAGTGTGAAAAGATGGCTTGGGGAAGCTCACATTACACAATATGATGTAAAATATATCTTTGCAATTAAAAAAACATGGATGAAAAATTGATATCTACTAAAACCAGGCTAATAGGGATAGTTCCAGATACCAAGGCTGCAGAGTTAGCCAGATATCTTAGAATCCATTCCAAAAAAGTATGGACTGAACATATTTTCATAGCCTCTAGTTTCCGATTCCAGAAATCAGCCAGTCCTTGGTGATTACTGTACTGTTCTCAGAAAATGATTGTCCACCAAGTGGGACAATGTGTCAGTCTAATAGAGAGTAAGTCAAATCATTGAAACTTACTTACCAGTAATATTGTTGGCCGAAGAAAGATTTCCACAGTGTTCATCACCAATAGAGGCAGCAGCTAGGTTGAACCAGAAGAGAATAACCTGGGTGAAAAGAAAAGGCAGATGGCATGAGTGGCTGGAGGGAAGTAAATAGACAACTCTCAAGGGATAGTTCAGATTAATCTTTTCCATCTTGTGAGGTTCCAGACTGGCTGAGAATTCAAAGAGCTGTTGTTGCAACAGATCTGGAGGACATACAGTAGAGAAGCTTAATTGAGGTGTGAGGCACGGACAGCTCATCCATAAAAGTGAAGTGATGCTTAGAAACAGTGGGATTAATATAGAGAAGCAGAATTGGATAAAATAGAAGGTAATAGTCACAACCTCTTCACACTTGTGGAATTGAGGTGCTAAGTAAATATGTAAATATGAAAGGGAACATTGCCAGGTTTACTTTTAAATTTCTGAAGGTGACATTTTGCAAAACAAAAACAAAAAAACCCCAATAAGAATGTTTTAGATTTCTTGGCATATCTTTGTTGTTTTGGCAGACTGTTGAGAACTTGTCATTCATCTAATACTGTCAAGTGCTAAGAATGTCTTTACATGACATATATCAGCTATTGTCAAATATCAGCCCATCACATACAAAAATGAAATATCATGCATAGATGGCTGTATCTTATGTTGAGAGACAGTGAATTCTCTATCCTATTTAGGTTGCAATGTTATATAAACGTATTTGGGCATAAGCTTAATGGAATTTAATGAAATTTATTTCAGTAGACATGCACAAGATTACTAAATTACAACACTGATTTTCCCTGCCTAAGAAGTCTTCAAAAGGAAGAAAGAACTCTTTTTTTCCAAAAATTGGGAACTTTTTTCTATGATTGTCATATATCTATTATTGCTATCATCACTATCATTCTCATTATCAAAATCATTCTTTATAAATTTGAGAGTAGCCATATTAGATTTTACTAGAAAAATATTGTATGAACCATCCTCTTTTCTCCAATCATCAACCAGATGCCTCAGAACTAGATAAGTGGTCCAGATTCGTCCAATAGATACACCCTTTGCTGATTCACTCTGGCTCATGTTTTTTATAGTCCATTCCCTTTTTTCCATGTTTTGCCTTCAGTTACTGCAGTATGGTAGAAAACAAGACGGTGAAAGGATGCTGATGAGATAGAATCCCATCAGCGCTTAGGAATGCAGTAACTGTAGCTCACGAGTAGAGCCAATTCTCCCAATAAATCCTGTGTTTGAACATGGCTAGTTTGGATAAGGTTGGGAAAGATTTCTGTCAGAAGTACTGTTTCCTGAGTGTCAGCAAAACAGTTGTAGACTAGTGGAGTACAAAGCAGCCTTCTGTGTAATTACAAACATCTTTATTTAAGGAAAATGTTCATCAGTGTTTTCATTGTATGTAGGCAAAAACTGGTTTTGTTCCATCTTTCAGGGCAGGGAGTGTTACCTGTAGACCTGCCACAGTAGTGAAAAGCACAGGTGTCAAGTATTTAAAAGCTGAGAACATATATGATTGTTCAGAAAATGCAAGGTTTCAGTACTGTTAAATATAATTTTATAAGGAGGACTTGGAGAAAAATGCTAAGTTATTGTGGAGAATTAATTTGGAGCAATGCAATAAGGAAGAATTTATAATAACTTATTAAGTATCAAATATTTCAGAGGGGGAAATAACTGAAAACAGCTGCATATGTCCACAAACATATGTATATATTTGAGCAGGTCATTTGTCACTCAAGTGAGAACCAGAATCTGATTTATTCTATGATCCATTTGTTTGTTTTCCTGAGTAACCATAGTATTTTCAGCACTCTTTTCTTACATGAAAGTTCAAAACGTTTATACTTTTTCTATGCTGTTTTTAAAAAGTCTATTTTTTTTCCATTTCCTACAGTGTCAGGGGAAAACCAGTGCCTGTATAGTTCTCAACTGTATCAGTAGAGACACATTACATCTCTTTTCCAAGGCCTTCATTGCTACTCTGCCAAGCAGTAATATTCAATGTTTTCTTGGCTGCTGCTTTCTTTATGACAGACAGTCCTAAAAGACAAAAATTCTCCATCACTTCAATATCTTCACTGTCAGTTTTAAGAGTGGTTGCTATACTTGTCATTAGTTTGGTCTTAGTCCCTTCTTTTTTCACTGTGTTCCTTTAATTTTCATCACTAGAGCCTGCAAATCATACTGTATATATAATATTCAGCTATCAGAATTGTGACATTAATATAGCACAGGTTACCAAACCTTTTGTCTTAAAACTGCACATCTTCTTCCAATCCAGTTTCTCAATATCTATTCGGCTTATAGGCCGAATAAATAAGGGGAGAATATATGGCTTTGTCTCACTCCTTGCCAAGCAAAAGTCAGCCTGTTTTGCTCAGATCCAACCTGAACTTCATATATAGGTTTCTCATGAGAACAATGAGATGATCTGTGACAAACATTTTCCTAAGCAGAGTCCGCAGTTTAACATGGTTGACATAATCAATGAAAAACATATTGGTTCTTTTTTGGTATTCTTTGGCTCATGCAATTATCCAGCGTGCATCAGAAATAATTGCCTCCTGTTCCTTGGCCTTTTCTGCAATCAGTTTGAACATCTCGCATCTCCATTTCCATGTAGTGCTCTAATCTGTGTTGGATGATCCTAAGCATTATTTAAATACTGGGAAATAAAAATAAACTCAGGAAGTTTATGATTAAAGGTTGGATTCATTGTAAAAGAGAATTATTTTTTGTGTTAATAGTAGCTATAATATTTCAAAAGCCCTAGTTATATAAATTGTCTAAATGGATCATATTGTAAGAGCATTAATTTGGAACTCTAATTAACCATCCTGACATTTGTACCATTATGAACACATTAGACACTATGATTGCCACAGTACTCTGTATATTATGTAAATCTGACAATGTTTAATCTCACAGAATTATTTTATTAAATGTTATATAAAATATACAAAAACTATTGTAGTTATATTATATTTTTAATTATTGAAAATAAGGCTATTGAGGAGCATGATTAAGTAGTTAGGATTTCTAGTCTAATGATATTTTTTACAAGGGTTCAATATAATATAGCTCATGATGTTATAAATTAATGATTGAGATCCATGGGATACATGGGGGCAATATTACTTTCACTCAGTATGTAAACATTTGGGGATTAAAATAAGAAACATAATGAAGACAATTAACATTGAATAATGGTTTGCATAGTATATATTAAACTGATGAGAGTCCTTGCCCTGTGCCGTTGCAATGAATCCTCATGATTTATTGATTTATTAATTTAGACGTTAAAAATGATTGCATGGAACTATCAAGTGTATTTTCTCCAACTCATAAATGATATACAGGTAGTTTTTTCACTTTCATCTATTAATTCAGCGACTGTTTGAAATTGCAAAGTGCTGAATGAAGGGGACTTATGACCAGTCCTTGGAGTTCTGACCATCGCAGCATTCTCATGGTCATCTCATTGCAATTTAGGTACTTGTGTCCTGCTTGCAATTACAATTTTGCAGCAATTGTCTCAGTCATATTATTGTGATTTCCAATATTCCCTGCTGGCTTCCCAAGCCAATGGGAAAAGTGGCAGAAGGTTGCCGTGGTCATGTACAGTCTTCATTGAATGATGGCAGCCTGGATTGACAGAACTGTGATCAATCAATGGCGCAAACAAGTGACATTGTGCTTTATGACCATGTCACTTAGCAACAAATCTCAATTGCTATCATAACCCCAAGGATTGTACTGATCTTGATTTTGTAGACTTTTAAGCAGGTTGTAAAAAAGGAGGGCTTCAATAACATACCCAATACATATATATACTGTGTTTCTCCAAAAATAAGTCTTTTTTGCCTCCAAAAGAGGCACCAGATTTTATTTTCAGGGGGTGTCTTTTCCATGTTCTCACCTCATGGCTGTGGCACCAACAGCCCCACCCAGCTGGCCCACTTCTTCTGCAGCCGAAGGAAATGCCTCTGTAACTGAGAATGGAGTTCCAGCCTGCATTTTGCCATGAGTGGCCTTCCGGGAAGGCATCTGCAGCAAAAACTGAGCTACGGATTAAATCTTGGCTTCAGAGGCCTTTCCAGAAAGTCTCTGATGGTTAAATGCAGGCTGGAGCTCCATTTTCAGCTGCAGAGACATTTCCCTTGGTTGTGGAAATGGACCAGTGCGGTGAGGCAGAGGTTGATTGATGGGAGGCCTGGCTGCAATGGCCCACCCACCCCCCAAAATCAAGCTAGGGCTATTATTTTCGAAGTAGGTCTTACTTTCGGGAAAACACAGGTAGTAGATGTACTTAATATCCTGTATCTCATCTATTGCTAAGAAGAATTGATTGCATCCTTTGGAGAACATTCCATAGTATCCTCAGATCAGCCTTTAAGGTAAGTTACTGTATATCAAGAGAAAATGGCTGGTCCTGAGGCAGCCAAGTATTTCTATTTCAAAAGCTTTCAGTTCACCTCTAACACCAGACACCATCTAGGTGCCTTCCAGAAATCTTGGATTTCAACTAATATCTAGCCAGTCTTATGAAATATCACCCTTCCATTGGGTGACCTTGCATCAGATTGGAGAAGATGCCTTTAGCCTTTGGGCCATCCTTTCCCCTAAGAGGAAGCACATGCCTTTCAGTGTTTACTATAGATGGTGTCCAAAATAGAAACCTTGCTGTATAAATTACCAGCTGCTGTAGAAAAGCAGAAGGGTGAGGGAGATGGAATTTAGGTTCACTGCAACTAATGTAATTTTTGAACACAACTTTAAAATGACTTTACATCTTGTAAAATAAATTACATCATAAAAGATTTTTTTTAAATGTCCTTCTGTCTTATGTTTTCTGTCTTGACACCCTTTCCCCATCATATTATGTTTCAAGCCTGTCATTTATAACTCCCCCAAATGTTTCACCAGTTCTTTTCTTAAAAGCAGAAAATCTTCTACAATCACTGCCTTGAAGTCACAAGCCCTGGGAAGCTGCTGCAGAACTAACCACCTGAGTTCAGAGGATTGTGTTGCACTGCTTAGGATCCTCAGTGCAATATCTGACTAATTGCTGAAAAGAGCAAGTTTGTGTTCTGGCTGCTTTAGTGTGTCACATATTGCATCTACAATCAAGGCACTGACTGGGAATTTCACTCTTTTTGCAGGCATATACCCCTCAGGTTGTGCATATCTGGAAGCCTGGAAAGAGAGGCCCATCTTTTTAAAAAACCCAGGCATAAGGACACAGAGGTTCACACCAGGGACACAGCTGACCCAGAGACTTCAAGGTCTGCAACAAGATCTAGCTTCTGTTCCAAGAAAAACTATGATGGCTCTAGAGCAGGGGTATCAAACTGCCGGCCCACGGGCCAGATGCATCATAGCAAAATGCGCCCACCCCATTGCCAGCAATGGCAAAAATGTTGCAATATGTCATGACACGTCACATGACGTTGCAAGTTTGACACCTATAACTGAAATCTTGATCCTGCAAGCTTCACTTTGAAATTATTGCTATTGCTGTTTTCAGCTTAGGGAAGCAACAACTGTGCCTCTCTGTGAGCGACTGTGTATGTTTCTATGTGTATGTGAGAGTGAAATATATTCTAATTAGAAAAGCAAGATTTTATCTCTAGAAAGAAAGCTAGGCAACATTCCTTAATTTTTCTGAAATCCTAGCAGAAAAAAAAGCTTTAGGGCAGAAGTCAGCAACATCAAAAACTCAAGAAGAAGCCCTACCTTTTTTTTTTTTTTTATGAATGTTGTGCATGCACCATCTTGAGCTTTTTGCTCCTTTATGGATGCACCTGGCAAAAGCCAAATGTCCCATTCAGCAGAATGAACAGGAAGGAACTTAACAAAAGCAGGAGTACCTGGCAACATTTTATTTTATTTTTTTTATTAAAAAGTTTTATTAATAATATATTAATCATAATCTAAACAAGTTTAACAATTTGTACAACAATTAATATCATACTTAACCCTTAACTTCCTTTAAACCTTATTATTAATAATACTTATTTTTTAATCATAAAATAAATGGAACTTTTCAGTTCCATATTTAATCTGAATATAATCTAGCCATCTTCTCCATATCATAATATATCTTTCTTGTGTATGATCCTTTAAATAAGCAGAAATTTTAGCCATTTCTGCCAAATTGGAAACCTTAAATGTCCATTCTTCTAATGTAGGCAACAAATCTTTCTTCCAATATTGACCTATCATTAACCTTGCTGCTGTAATTAAATTCAACATTAAAATAGTTTCTTTAACATCAAAATCCTCAAAAATCCCTAATAAAAATAGTTGAGGAGTAAACTTTATCTTCCTTTTAAAAATATTTTGAATGTTCCACCAAATCATAATCCAAAAGGCCTTAATATTTTTACAAGTCCACCAAATATGAAAATAAGTTGCATCAGAACTACCACATCTCCAACATTTGGGCTGTAAATTAGGATACATACAAGATAACTTTTTAGGATCCAAATGCCACCTATAAAACATTTTATAAAAATTTTCTCTTAAATTTTGAGCCTGTGTAAATTTAACATTTCTAATCCAAATTGTCTCCCATAAATCCAATGGGATTGGTTCCTGAATATTCTGAGCCCATTTCACCATACAAACTTTAACCAATTACAATTCCGAATCCAATTCTATTAAGATATTATAAATTCTTTTTATATGAGCCTTGTTCTGATCTTTAATCTGTATTATCATATTTTCATCTCCTAATGTTATCCCCACTTTCTTATCTAAAGTCCACCTGTCCACTATTTGTAAATATTGAAACCATGACTGTAAAATGTTCTCTTGTCTTAATACCCCCAAAGACTTTAATTGCCAATCATTACCTGACCATATAAGTAATTCTTTGTACGAAATTTTGCCCCTTCGATATCCCCTCTATTGCATGTTCAGGAATCCCCCAAATAGGTATTTTATAATTTAATCTATAATAATATTTCTTCCAAACTCGAAGTAGGGCACTTCTTAAAATATACGATTTAAAAGCCCAATCAACTTTCTTATTAAAAATTAAGTATGCATGCCAACCATATAATAAATCCCACTCTTCGAGAGAAAGAATATTTTTATTTGTTAAATTAAGCCAATCACTTATCAAAGTTAATGCGGCTGTATCATAATATAATTTCAAATTAGGTGCTTTAAGCCCTCCTCTTTCATGAGCATCTTGCAAAATCTTAAACTTCACCCTTGGTTTCTTCCCAGACCATATAAATTTATTGATACCCTTCTGCCACTCATCCAAATTAGCATCTTTTTTTAAAATAGGTATCATTAGAAACAAAAAGAGAAACTTTGGTAGAACATTCATTTTAACAGCTGATATTCTCCCCAACAACGACAATTGCATTTTTTTCCAATCATTTAAATCCTTTTGTACTTTTGTCCATAATGCTCCATAATTATTCTTATTTTAATTTTCCATTAGAAGCAGTTATAAACACTCCCAAATATTTAACCTTCTTCACTATCTGAAAACCTGTAAGTCTAACTAAAGTTTCATTATCCTTCTCAGTCATATTCTTAGATAATATCTTAGTCTTATTGTTATTAACTTTAAAACCAGAAACTTTTCCATATTGAGTTATAAGTTCCAATAGATAACTAACCGATTGAATCGGTTGTTGTAAAATTAAAACCAAATCATCTGCAAAAGCTCTCAATCTATAAACATTATTATTTATTTTTATTCCCTTAAGTAATGCAGACTCTCAAATTTGAATTAACAAAATCTCCATTGTCAACACAAATAACAAAGGAGATAATGGACAACCTTGTCTTGTACCCTTTTCAATATTAAAAGTCTCTTGTCAATCCCTCATTAATAATAATTTGAGCAGGCTGCTGATGATATATAGCCTTGAGAGCATGTAAAAACTTATCTCCAAAATTCATTTTTTCAATTAATAAAAACAAAAATTTCCAGTCTAATTGATCAAAAGCTTTCTCAGCATCCAAAAATATAAAAGCCGCAGGAATCTGATTATTCTTATCCAAATACTCAATTAAATTAATAATTTGTCTTGTATTATACTTCATGTACTTCCTGTTATAAATCCTGATTGATCACTATGAATTAAATCCTTCACAACCTGCATTAATCTATTTGCCAAAATTTTTGAAAAAATCTTATAATCTTATAAGATTATAAGATTATA
The DNA here is from genome assembly GCF_016545835.1 of Crotalus tigris. Lineage (NCBI taxonomy): Eukaryota > Metazoa > Chordata > Lepidosauria > Squamata > Viperidae > Crotalus > Crotalus tigris. Next base: position 524,324 of record NW_024097442.1, read on the forward strand.
ATCTATATAAACATTTTAGACTAAGATATACTCTCAGAAACTTTCTCCTCAGACTAGCCTCAAATCCTACAACTAAATCAAACTGTGCTTCTGGCCTTCTCTTTAGGAACCTTTTCTATAAACTCCGATATATGCAAATGTATTATAACTGTTTCTTTTATGTCTTGGGGTTCACGACACACTCTCACGATGTAACCAAGTTCTTCTTTATTTATTCCACATTACCACTCAGTAACCAACAGGCTCACAGGCCTTTTATAGTTTTCCAAACAGCCTATCATAATTCTCCTTTGTTCACACCCTGCGCCTGCGCACAAGGCCGGCGCCAACCAGTCTGGTCCCAGGCAGCTTTTGGGTTGCCCTGGACCATTTGCAACACTTCTGGGCCTGCTGATCTGCCTCATCAGGCCCAGGACACAACAGTTTCAGTGTTAAGGGGCACACTTTAGAATCAGTTTTACACATTTGTTTTGGCTTAATGCAATATGTGAACATAGCCATTGTGGCTTATTCAAAACACTATAAAAACCATGATTTAATGGTATGATTGATACAATGGTCCAGCCAACTGTTGCTTTAAACTATGATTTGTAAAACCTATCATTTGATGCTCAACAAACCATGGTTAAAATCAAAATATGGCACAGGATGTGAATGTACTCAAAATCCTGCTTTTCTTAATTTCATATGCTCCAGATGAGCTCTGACACTATTTGAGGTTGAGCCTTAGTTCAATAAACCGTGAGCTAATGGCTGCATAGACCCATAGTCATCTTAATCATGATTTACCAATTAACTCTTTTGCCTGGATCTGCACAACACATTGAACCATAAAGTAATCATAGTGACCATATTCACAAATTCCCTGAGCCAAAGACAAACCAACTTAACATTTTAGCTTTTCAGAGCAGTTCAGATCCAACCAATGCCTTTATTCCAACATTTTAAAAATTCACGGAAGAAGAAAAGCTGGTAATAAGTTAAATTACCTCAGTTACTGACCCCTATTGATATTCCTGATACCTTTTTCACCTGATTACAGCAATTAAGGGCAATAATGAGATCAGGCTGAACAAATGTGGACTATACAAATAATGATCAGCTCATATCTTTGGAGTCACTTGCACTGTGTGGGAAGTCACTAACTAATTAGAGCAATTTGGAACAAAAAAGATCAGGCTCTCTTCTTGAGTATGAAACCACTTCACTGATCCACTGCTTAATTAATTCTTCCTCATAATGATGGATGGTTGCACCAACCACATGGTTAGATTTGAGTTGGCATTTTTATCCACTTATCAGGTCCCTCCCAAGGACTCTGGAGGAGTTAATATTGTTGTTCGATTCAGATACTGAGTCACTGGATATAAGCTGCTCCAACGAAAGCTGCCTTTTGCAATTACTGATGATTTTATCAATGTTGATGGAGTTCAAGTGGTATTCCAGATGTTTTTTGGATTGCACCCAAAGCACCTATTACTATTGGCACTACTTTTGGTTTTCACTTCTATTTGAGCTATTTGTATTTTGTGATTTTCCTCCAGTTCTTTCTTTTCTATTTTGCTGTTTCCAGATACTATGGCATACGCTATCCAGACTTTTTTGTCTTTATAAACAGTTATTAAGCCTGAAGTATTATGTGGCAGGTGCTTGTCTGTTTGAATTCTGAAGTCCCTATTATTATTATTATCTTTTAAGGCAGACATCATTCCATTCCACTTTTGCAGTTTTATTAAAAATAAAAATGATATTGGATGGTAGGAAACGCTTAAAAGAAGCATCTTTAGTTTGAAAGAGAAGCCCACATTTTAATTTATATTCTACTTTTTCTGTGGCTAGGGGTAGTAATTTCCTCAGTTATGAATGCTTTTTGACTAAGAAATCTAAAAATCTTAGCATACTCACACTTCCACATATATTTAATGTATAAAAAATATACAGACAATGAATTTGATTTTTTTTTTGCCTCAGCTGTAAAGAAGTGGAATAATTGCAGACTCTCTCAATATATGTAGTAACCTCAACTACTTTGAATTTGAAAGAGTTTCTGTAACAGACTTCTCAATTCCAATAACCTCCAGATATATATTTCAAATCCCACCTTCTCAAGTCAACGTGGAGACAGTAGTACTCTAAAAAAATCTGAAGGACAAACCACCTCACTATATTCTGGAGAATTCAAAGATTTATACATCTGCTGAAATCTGGTTGATTAGCAAAAACATTCTCAAACAAATTTTAGAAATGTTTGTCATGGACAATGTATCTGGTAAAATTCTGTGGTGGAGGCTGATTTTGAAAAATTAAACAAGGTCAGACCTGGTTAGTGTTTGGATGGGGAGCACTAGAAAATTCCAGGGCTGTAGGTTGGACTGAGATGTTGAGAAAAACATTCTGGAAAAAGATGATAGCAAACAATTTCTACCGCTCTGCCAAGAAATCTATATTATCTATATCTATGCCATCAGCTCATAGTTGGTATGATGGAATTTATTTGATTCAGTATATGATTGCCAAGATATAGTTATTTAATGTTTGATACATTATTTCTATTTGTTAGGTAGCCTTATCTGTTAAAAGGTCTAGCAATGGGATACTTTTAATGACCTAAGCACAAGAAGCATTTTATAAAAGAGAGACAGCAGATAGGGAGAAATGGTTAATATATCAAAACCTATTAGTACAGGAAGATGGAGAATCTAAGATCAAGCCAAGAGAACAAATTACTGCAGAAGGATAGGGTTTTCAATGGATTTTTATGCTCAGTTAAAAGAAAGATTTAATATGGATTAAAAAGACAACTAAAATTGAAATAGACAAAATGGAGTTTGAAAATGAATTGCGTTCAAACGATGAATGTGCAATTCATTTGAAACCCAAGATGAATGGTGAAAATTGATACATGACACCGGAGAAATTATCAAAAATTTACAAAGGTATTTCAGACCAGTATAAAAAATGTGAAATACATGAGGGGATATTTTAACATGCATGGCGGACTTGTGAGATATGAATCCACACAATGATGGAAAGGATTTTAAAAAGAAATATTGTAAAGAAACCAGAACTTTTTTATTGAGGCTTATAAACAACGAACTAGAAAAGATCATGGCATATTGACCTTGTGTACAGCAAAATGCAGGGCTATTGTATGAGCAGGATGGAAGAATAATGAAATTCTCACATTGGAAGAACAGATTGTGAAAATGTCAATGAGATGGCAAAGCTGATTAGTTTGATCAGAGAAAAAAAACTTTTCTGAAAGACTGAAAAACTATAGACTTTCTATTGAGAGAATAATAATATGATTTATGGGTTTGAGGATTGAAAAAGATGTGGACTAAGAGACGGGTTGAAGAGAATTATATAAAATCTAAGAGAAGCAAGGATTATAAGATTGTAAACTGTTGAAGAAGTCAGAACTCATATATTTCATATTTTTATTTTCTCCTTTTCTTGCATCTTTTTCTTTTTTTTCCTTTCCACTTTTTTAGAATTGACTTTTACTATATTTAAAATTCACAACCAATATAAGTAAAACAAGCAATGGTATTTAATATGCATTTTGTAAGATTTCCTATTTCATTAAAACAATGAAGAGATCATTCATTTGTCTAATTATCAGTTTAAAAATCAATATGATATTGCCAAATGATTTAGGAAGAGTAAGAGTTTCTCTTGGCTAAATGGCACAGAGAAATAATGTCCTGTGTGGGAAATTACCTTGCTTCATCTGAACTATGCACAGAGCTTGTTTAACAACAATGGCATCAATCCTCCCCCCCCCCCAAGGAATACAAATGTGATCAACAGTCCACATTTTAAATCTGCAATTTATCACATCAATTAAGGTTTTTAGTCTTACGGGCTTTTTAAAAAAGCATACTACGGGTCAGTAAATACTAAAGTTTACTGGAAAGAATTGCTTACAAATGAATACAATACAACAGTATTGTACTTCATAAAACTGCAAGAAAATACTTGAATGCACTACAATTACATACGCATATGTACACATGCACACACACTTGTGTTTATATTTGTTTCTTGAACTTTGCAACAAGACAAGTAATAATATATGTATTCAAAGTCCTGCCCTATTTTTCTCCCCACCTCGCCCTCAATCACCCTGGGCCTCTGGCATGCTCCCAAAGCTAATTGCAAGCCTTGGCCACCTCCAAAAGTGACTCACACCTACTCCACAAAACTTCAATACAGGCTTGCTTGAACTTAAACCTGCCTGAGTAATATAATTAGATCCATAGAAGAAGAGAAGCATTAAATTAATTATGACTCTCCTGGTAAAACTCAGCTCCAAGATTTCATTCAAATAAATCAGTGATTTCTAACAAATCAGAGCTGAGAGAGATCAGTTTTGATGAAGCTTTATGTTATGAGTGTAAATATATTTAAATGCAATTAATTTTTAAAGATGTAAATAGCAAATGAATTCTAGCAATAGCAAGAACTAACTAGGATGAGGATGTATTCTATTCCTTAGTTCATTGGTGTCAAACTCGCGATGTCACATGACATGTCACAATATATCATGACTTTTTTCCCACTTCCGGCAATGGGATGGGCGCAGTTTTAGTGTGATGCATCCAGCCCGCGGGCCGGCAGTTTGACACCCCTGTGGCCTAGTTCATGATCACAATGATAAAGCTTCTCCACAAATTTCTTCGCCTTCTGGAAAAACCACTCATCCCAGAAACTGGACCACTTTAGGAAAACTGCTAAGATTTGATTTTTCAGGTAAGCTTCCAGAAATTATTTTGTACTTTCTGGTTGCTTTAATTTTGCTTTTCGGGTATATTTTAATCTTAATTTGCTGTACCTGGAATCTGGTTCAGGCTATTTCATTACGTTACAAATCACCCTGAGTTTTTATAGCAGACAATACATAAAATAAATCAGTTGATTTTCCCCCTTTCCCACTACTTGCACTGTTTTCAACCCCAAAAGCAGGTGTGGGAAACCCACTCAGATTGTGTTTACAAAGGGGAAAAGGTCACACCTGATTTCTCCATCCCTTGTACTCTGCAGCTGTTCTACAGCCGAGATAGATCCCTTCCCACCCATCACTCCCTCTCTCCTTTACTGTTTTAAATTTACAATCATGTAGCAGACGACACTGCTGTTTTACAAATAAGCTTGCTCAAAAAACATAAAGATAATACTCTCATTAGTAAAATATGGAAATGTCAACGAGAAAGAAAAGGCATGGCTCCTCCAAAGCCAGGAAAAAGTTGCATTCAGAAGCAAGATGTTACATCTTTGATGGCAGAGTGAATGTCTTGTGTGTCTCTGATTTCCTGTAAGCAGTCTGCAAACACGTAAATGTAAAACTTTGCTTTTCTCCACCTTAAAATTCATTTTGTTGGATAAGGCCCATTGTTCAAGTTTGTCAAGATCTTGTCTTCTAGGGTATTGGCTATTCCTGCCAATTTAGTGTCATCTGCAAATTTGATAAGTTCCCCAACTATTCCCTTATCTAAGTCATTTATGAAGATATTGAAGAATACTGAGCCTAAGATGGAGCCTTGTGGTAGCCCGCTGCTTACTTCTCTCCATGTGGATGTAGTACCATTGAGGACTACTTATTGAGTACGGCTATACATCCATTTGGTGGTGATGTTGTCTATCCCAACTTTTTCTAGTTTACTAAGCAGCAGATTGTGGTCTACTTTGTCAAATGCCTTACTGAAATCTAAGTTTACTACAGTATATCCACAGCATTTTGTTGGTCTACTAATTTAGTCACTTTATCAAGGAATGAAATAAGATTAGTTTGGCATGATCTGTTTTTAACAAACCTGTGCTGGCTACTAGTTATAACTTTATTTGCATCTAGTTGTTTGCAGATCTGGGTTTTTTATTATCTTTTCCAGAATCTTCCCAGATTAGACTGATTGACTGATGCTCCTGTGACCCCAAATCTTGAAGATAGTAAGCCTCCTTTTGTACAGGCTATAAAAATACAGTCCCTGTGGATTTTACCCCACTAGTTGTTGCTGACTATAAAGGGTGGTGCTCATCTCCATTTCAAGGTCAGCATTGAGCCAAAGCTGTCCGAAGAGATTTCCACGATCATGTGGCCAGCATGACATCACAGAGCATTGTTACCTTCTCACCACTGTGGTACCTATTTATCTACTCACATCTGCATGCTTTCAAATTGCTAGGTTGGCAGGATCTGGGACAGGGACAGGAGCTCACCCTGTGGCATGATGCTCGGGTCTCAAATCCGGGTTGCCAACTTTCCAGCCAACAAGCCTAGCATCTTAACTCTGAACCACCAAGTACAGGCTGTAAGGACAACAGAAAGCCAATGGATAAAGCTTTGCCTCCTCATCTTGCCATTGCAGGCCTGTTCCAAAAGGACAATTGAATGAATGGTTGCATTCTGGTGGAGCATCAGTATGAGGAACCTTAGGGATCCAACTGGATCTTTTTTTTAGGCTATAGACTTGGCAGTGATTTCAAGATGATGATACCTGAATTTTGCCTCTGAATCTATTTTTCTGATGTTATCTATTCCAGTAGGGACACCAGCCTTTGTTTTCCCCTACTGGAAATCTTTCTCCCCCAAAGGCAAATTAGACTTCCCAGCAACAGTTTATCCCATTCAGGGGATACCTGGGTGAGAGGAACTAAGTCCTCCCTTCCTGGGCAAATTGTCAAATGTAACCCTGAGAGATGTGTTAATCACAGCAGCTAGGTAAATTGGCAATGTGGGTTACTGAAAATCTGTTCCTTAAAGAGTCCCCATCATCAGAAGCAATCCAGAGTTAAGGGACTAAACTAGAAATAAGTCTGTTTAAACCCAACATATTCCACACAGGAGAGGGGTTACAAGGTGACTTTCATACAGCAGTGTTAAAGGCATTCATTTTTTTTTTTTTTTTTTTTTTTATTAAAAGTTTTATAAATTTTACAAAAAAAAACAAGAACAATACAGAACAAAAAACAACATATACAAAAGAAAAAAAAATTAAACAATACATATAAAAAAAACCCCCCACCCCACACCCCTCCCAAAAACCCTCCCTTCCCCCCCCTGAGCTTCCCAGAGCAGAATATAGGCTTAAGAAATAATAATAATAAAAAAAAAAAAATAAAAATAAAAATTAAATTAAAAACTTTATATTTATATATATAAAAAAGATATCTATAATATATATAAAAATAAAACTTATGAAAAAGCTATATAATATTTTTGTATACCCAATCTAAATTGTATAAATTTTATCCATTTGTCCCAGATAGCAAAAAACTTCTCTTGCGTTTGTTGCTTTAAGAAAGCCGAAATCTTTGCCATTTCTGCCAGATAAGCTACTTTAAAAAACCATTCCTGCAATGTAGGCAAAGATTCCTTCTTCCAATATTGTCCAATTAACAGCCTCGCGGCTGTGATCAAGTTTAACATCAATACAACCTCCTTTGTATCACAATCTATAACAATACCTAACAAAAATAATTGCGGAGTAAATTTTACCCTCCTTCTAAAAATTCTCTGGATATTCCACCATATTTTGATCCAAAATGCTTTTATCTCTCTACATGACCACCAAATATGATAATAGGAAGCCTCCTTATAACCACATCTCCAACATTTAGGTTGCACGTCAGGGTACATGTAAGACATTTTTTGTGGATCAAGGTGCCATCTATAAAACATTTTATAAAAATTCTCCCTTAGATTCTGTGCTTGAGTAAATTTGACATTTCTCACCCAAATAGTTTCCCAGGTGTCCAATGAAACTGGCTCACCAAAGTTCTGCGCCCATCTAATCATACAATCTTTAATTAGTTCCGTTTCTGAGTCCAATTCAACTAAAACCCCATAAATTCTCTTAATGTGGGTTTGTCTTTGATCCTTCAGTTGCTTAATAAGATTTTCATCTTCTCTAAGGAAACCCACCTTACAATCCATCTTCCATCTATCTAGTAGTTGCCTATATTGGAACCAAGAATAAGTAAAATTTTCTTGTGCTAATTCTTCCCGTGATTTTAATTGCCAGTTTTGTCCATCCCATTTAAGTAACTGTCTGTAAGACACCATATCCATTTTAAACCCCTCTTTTTATTCCTTCTATCGCATGCCAAGGTATAGCCCATAATGGTACTTTAAAATCACTTTTATAATATTTTCTCCAAATCCTAAGTAAAGAAATTCTTAAAATATGAGATTTAAAAGCCCAATCTATTTTTTTATTAAATATTAAATAGGCATGCCACCCATAAAGTAAATCCCATCCCTCTAGATAAAGTATCTCAGAATTTGTCAAATTTACCCAGTCACTAATTAATGTTAAAACCACCGCATCATAATATAATTTCAAATTTGGTACCTTGAGTCCGCCCCTCTCACGGAAGTCTTGCATAATTTTGAACTTAACCCTTGGTTTTTTCCCTGCCCAAATAAATTTATTGAGACCCTTCTGCCACTCATTTAAATTAATCTCATTTTTCAAAATTGGTAACATTTGAAACAAAAAAAGAAACTTGGGTAGAATATTCATTTTTATCACTGCAATTCTTCCCATGAGGGATAATTGCAGCTTTTCCCAATTCTTCAAGTCTTTCTGTACCCCGACCCACAACCTTTCATAATTATTTTTAAATAGTTTTGCATTAGAAACAGACAGCATCACCCCCAAATATTTTACCTTATTAACAATCTCAAAACCCGTCGAGTTAACCAAAATCTGCTTCTCCTGACTCGACAAATTTTTAGGTAAAATTTTAGTCTTATTTACATTAATCTTAAAACCCGAGACCAAACCATAATGGTGAATCAACTGTAATAAGTTTACTACAGAATAATCAGGTTGCGACAAAGTAACAACCAAGTCATCCGCAAAAGCTCTCAACTTATATTCTTTTTTATTAACATATATTCCTTTAATTTCCTGAGACTCTCGAATTTTAATCAATAATATTTCCAATGTTAAAACAAACAACAATGGCGATAAAGGACACCCCTGTCTAGGCATTCATTTTTTAAAACTTAAAAATACCATGAGCTGTCAAAATAGACTCTGCTGTGGTAGTAAAGAACAGAATCAACTGCTACCTATTGGTTTAGGCTAGAAAAATTAATAAAAATTAGGAACCATTTGGAAAAGTTTCTTTGAGATATTTAAGCAAAAGAACATAAAGGTGAATTGTATTTAAACAACACATAAACAACATCATATGTGAGAGAGAAATTGGGTGTTTACAATAAAAAAATCTGTACAGGTAGTCCTCATTTAGTGATTGTTCAAAGTTACAACGGCACTGATAAAAGTGACTTATGGCTGTTTTTCACAGTTACAACCTTTACAACATCCCCATAATCATGTGATCAAAATTCAGATGCTTGGCAAGTGGTTCCTATTTATGACGGTCACTGTGTCCCAAGATCATGTGATTGCCTTTTGAGACCTACTGACCAGCAAAGTTAATGGGGAAACCAGATTCACTTAACAACCATATTAATCTTAACAACTACAGTGATTCACTTAACAATTGTGGCAAGGAAGGTTGTAATCACTTAACAAATGTCTCACTTAACAACATAAATTTTGGGCTGCGTTGTGACTGTAAGTCGAGAACTACCTGTATTCTTTCATCTTCAGTTTATCGTTGAAAGAGTCAAGATTTGATCCACCTTCCAAAGGCAGATAGATAAAAAGCACAGCATAGCAATTCTTCTTTGGGTAATTTAGTTCAGTGTTTCTCAACCTTGACAACTTTAAAATGTGTGGACTTCATCATCGATTTTCCCCATGCTGGCTGGGGAATTCTGGGAGTTGAAGTTCATACATCTCAAAGTTGCCAAGATTGAAAAATACCAGTTTAATTAGCCAATAAGCATTCAGCGGCATTTTGTTAACTAACCCTTAAACAATTTAGAATAGAATAGAGCTGGAAGGGACCTTGGAGGTCTTCCAGCGCCCTGCTCAGACAAGTGACTGTCTAGCCTCTTCTTAAAAATCTCCAATGATGGAGTACCCATGATTTCTGGAGGCAAGCTGTTCCACTGGTTAGTTGTTCTCACTGTCAGTAAGTTTCTCCTTAATTCCAGGTTGCTTCTCTCTTTGATCAGTTTCCAACTATACGTTAACATTAACTATGTTATAAAAAAAAGAGAGAGTAGGCAGACATTTGTGTGTTGTCTGTGAATGGAAACTGGTACATGTGGCAGTGTGTGTAACAGTCTTTCTCAGAATAGGTCACACTACAAATCAATTTATCAGCATTCTTGGATTCTAGAGAATGGGATTCAATCATATCTTCCTACTGGGATAGCTTAGCAAGATGAAACCACAGAATGGGAGGAAGGAGCTCTGACTATACCTCTGGGAATGCTAATAACCAGAAGACCATCCTGTAAATGTCCCTCTTCTAAAAGTTAAAGCACTGTATGAATGAATACTACCTTATCCCACCCCTCCACTTGGGATAGGTGAATAATTCTCCATTATGTATTCTATTGTATTACAATGTTCATAATTCCCAACCCTCACTAACATTGAACATACTAATCTAATGCATCTGGAGGCAATCAATTAAAAAAGGTTGATTCTAAATAGGTAGTATTAATTTCAATTACACCTATGCAAAATCTTCAGCCTATGTGCCTTACAACAGAGATCCCCAACCTTTTGGGCACCAGGGATCGGTATCACAGAGAAAGGTTTTTCCATGGACCAGAGGGGGTATGGTTTTGAATACTGCCTGCATCCTGAGGATGGAGCTTTGCTTGTTTGTGTGGCCCGCTTGTTGGCATGCTGCGGACCGGTGCCGGTCCATGGACTGGAGGTTGGGGACCCCTGCCTTACAACATGTAATGAAGCAGGTACAGCATAGAAAAACTGATTTTGAATTAGTAAAGCAGTCACATCATTTGCTCTATCTCCATATCTGTGTGCATGCACAGTCATTTTTCATCACTTACCATGCAGTCAAGAGCTTTTTCCAAAGCAGCTAGGAATCTTACAAACTTACAAACAGCAGCTTTCACAATTTGAAAAGAGGTGTTTCATGCATGTTTACTGCTTTATTTTCTATATAAATTCTTTAGTAAAGTTACTAACAAGAAAATAACATCACTTACCTACTACACTGACCAACAAACCTGCCTTTTGTCCTTCTCTATGAAGATGATGTCACCATCATTTCTATTTTCCAAGTGAGTATAGAATGATTTTTTCAAGATCTTCCATTTCATTGCAGAGATTGGATAAGCTTACCAACTTTAAAGAAACTAAATTTATGGAATTCTTCTTGAAAATTTATAATCATATATCAGCATCCAACAAACCATTGCATTTAAACATCTAGGAAACCTATTGCTAGTTTTAGTGGCCTGGATTAAACAAATGAGATCTGTTTCCCTGCAAGTTCAACTTGTGACAAGCACTATTCTTTTATTTGTTACCTGGTAAGAAATCTGGGTACTCATTTTACCAACCTTGGAAGGATGAAAGACTGAGTCAATCTTGAGCTGGTCAGGAAAGTCAAAAGCTCTCTATTCTAGGGCACATAAATCTGCAGTTAGTAGAGTGTTACCCCTTTAGAAGCAGTTCAGACAAAGTGCTAAGGGCCCTAATTTGTCTGCTAAGATGTGTACCTAAGTCTTTTGAGACCAGAAATAGGCTTTACTAGAGACTTGAATCCAATTTTTAATCTTTTAGTTCAATCTAGTCTTCTCAGAAAGTCCTTTAGCTCTATAAGATAGCTACTCACTTCATGCCTATCTGGAATAGAGTATAAACAATTTCCACTGATCTCACAAGGTTATGAGAAAGTTGTATTGGAAGAAAAACAGTCGCTGCTCAACTTAGGTTTACAAAAGGACCTATGCTCTTCTCCAAAAATTTGTTATATAGACATTCATACTGGCCAGACAACTTACCAACATGTACCCAACACAGAAGAGCCTTTAAATTAGGCAGACACAATGTTTTACATTCAACTATTCTGGAGGAAAGATTCTAAGGCAACTGATACAAGACCATATATTTGTTCCCTTGGAGGAAACTGAATCAATAAGACATGTTTCTTTGCTGCCCCTTTTATTCAAATTGTCATTAAAAACCTAACTGCACTTCTTTTAACATTCAGTCACAACAAAACAGATGCCAGTCTTATTTTCCTCCTTCTCATAGACCTTTCCAAGGTGACCTTCAAGAAAGTGATCAAATTTTGCTTAATCACTATTGCTATTCATCAAAAGATAGTTCAGGGTTTTTTTTTTCTATTTAAAAACTTACAGTTTCTCTGGGGAGTATTTTAGAAATTCTGCTTAGGATTTTTCGGTATCAGTAACAGTCCGTTAAAGCTAATAAATTTATATTCATTTATATCTCTTTACCAGAGCAACAGTAAAAATTATAGTTACAATTGAATTAAAATGTAAGTATTTACCCTTTTACTTTAATAAGTGATGAAGACACAAATATTTAATGATTCTAATAATTTAGCATGTGCATTTTAGATTATTAAATATTATCAATACACCTATTGTATCAGCTATCCCTTTTTAACCTGAGATCAATCTTCTTAAGAGTTCTCAGAACATCTGCACATTCTGGAGCTGCAGTTTTTCTTAAAAGGGACATGTTAAATTACTCTTTTGTGAATGGATTGATAACATAAAAAATCCTTTGGGCAACCAGTTTTCTTTTACTTTGCTGGAAAAGTAGTGGGCCATACCAGAAGTCTGTTTACAAGTGTGATTTCAAAGAACCCTGTAATTTTGCAGTTGGAATGGAGAAGAGATTGGATAAATTGGGACACTGACAACTTTCTTTTTTAGCTATGTAAAGAAAAACCTGGGCAGTCCCTCTGTTATGTTATGGCTTGCAAAAGAAGGTCAGGGAAACCTCCTCCAAAATCAGGCAACCATCCCACCCCCACCTCAAATGGGTCGTTTGCAATCAGCTTCCATTGAGATTAGATACAGTTTGGGCCAGCAGTTTGGGAAGGCAGACAGTTATAATAACCCTTTGGGCAAAATTCATTCATACTTTCCTTCTTTCCAGTGGGATTTTCACAAAGAATTTCTGCAGTGAAATATGTCCAATGTTCATGTTGATAGGTGTATAAGAGGACTATCCTTCAGGATTTGTCTTCTGCCTTATTTGTGCTAATCCCAAATCTCAGAAATAAGAAAAGTGCAGTTCAAGGATGTCATTTGAAATCTATAGCTTTCCCTCTGTAACAGCTCAGTTTCATAGACTTTGGCAATGAAAAGAGCTGATACATCTGTCCTTCACTCTGTTTCCTGTCTCCCGTTAACCTTAAGGAGTACAACAGATGTATGTGTGTGAATGAATCAATATTTTACTAAAGACCTTGGTAATGAATCTAGTCACTGGATCCAAACAAGCTATTGTGATAACTCCAATTTCTTCATTGCCCCTTATGAGAAAATATTGATCTGCTTTTCCAAGATGTGTAAGAATTTCTAAAAGAATGCATATAATGTGTTTTAATATGGAAAAATGCTACGTAGCAACAGCAGCAGCAATTTTATAATGAAATCCCTGTTACAGCCCACTGTTGGCCCCTTTTGACAATCTAAATTTCGCTTTTAAATCTATTAATCCTATCCCACTCCAAATAAGGTAAAGATGAATGAGATGGAGGCTATGATGGTGAATTGTAGGTTAATTTCTGGTATATCATACAATGCTTCATTGTTTTATCATTGTCATTATTACCACCACTATCATTATCCTACTAATACAAATCAGTTAAGTGGATCACCAGGAATTATGCTTTTCCTTTCAAATGATCACATCATTCCATCTTTGCAGTGGACCCATATCCAGCTGCATTCTTTGCCAGGAGACATTCAAGAGCTTCTATGGTCACCCTCGTGCAATCTTCTGAATGTGGAATTCTCTAGAAAAAGGAAGTCTTTTGCAGGTGATAAAAATAGCTGCCATTATTAATTAGCATATATTAATGCCTGTCTCAATTCAGAAGGAATTCATGTAGGGAAATGCTGCAAACTGTATTTGCACAAAGGATAATTGATGTATGTGGATTATGCAAAATACATTAATTCAAATGTGCAAATGGGAAATTGCCATTTGAAACAGTTTTGAAGATGAGAGATGCTGAAGCTTAAACCTGCCTGATTTGATATTATTCCCACCACATCCCAGAGGTTCTGAAGCAGACTGTAATTAATCAGTAACAACATTGTGCAGATGCTCAGATGTCCTCTGGACATACTCATAGGTACTTGTTAGTTCACAATTCCAGAATAGAACTTTTAAAAGAGAAATAGTGTTAGAGATGATCCTTGGCAGAAATGAAATCTTGGAAGTCATTCATAACGGTGGGAAGCTATTTCCTCGGGCCTCTTCCCATCATAATAATGCTTGAAAGCTCTGTTCATACCCATGCGGCTTATTATATCCATCCTTCCTTCTCTATTATCATTAAAAAAGAACAGTTCCCAATACTGTATCCCAAACATATTTAAGTATGAGAGTCACTTCTATAACTATTGGAATCCTGGGACATGGATCCATTCTTCATTGTTGCCTTTCAACCAGAATGTAGCCATAGATCTAGAAGAAAAAAATGCAATTGGTCCTGTCCATATTGCTCTAGCTTCTAATAGTTACTAGAATGGTGTGGGATGGAACCAACAGCATTTCCTCCAAATTCTAGAAGATCTCATTTTCAGAGAAGCATTCTTTAACATTGCAACGGAGGTTAGAACAGAGTGGAAAACATGGGAAGAAAGCAATAGCTCATCTCACTTGTTGCTTCCGATCCATATTTAGGCATCACTTCCCTGTGACAAATTTTACTATCCACCAACATGTTTGTTACCGTGCTAATTTGAATTAACTGAATGAAACATGTGTGATCAGCCTTTTTATAGAAATATGAATTCTAATCTATAACAAGAGTGAAATCCTATTTTCAAACCACTCAGCACTGTGCCGATATGAATGTCACAAGGGGCTGTCTTATATTGAACTAGACCAGTGATAATTCTAGTTTAGCAATATGGTGCCTGCAGACAACTTGTTTTGTGTGCATCAGCTTTTCTGCTCCACTGATTTTTAAAGATCATTTTGATTTTAAAAAATAAATAGGAAGCCAGCATACTACAAAGGAAAGTACCAGCCTCTGCTATCATATGTACTTATAGCAATGGCTTTGGGGTCAGAAAGGTTCCATGGAGACAGTAAAGGGCATCTTGAGGTTCTAAAGTCTTGTCCCAAAGTAGACTGCCCATTCCTCTTCTGTACTTGCTGGTAGTGAGTCTCTCCCAGTAGACTTGAATATGCTACAGACTTTGCATGCAAAGTGAATGTACCTCTACTCTGCTACGTCCCTTCTTCTCTAACATGTATTGAAATTTGACTATATTGTACTTTGGTGCTTGACATTTTAACATACCTTGTAGGATACTAAAGAGAAAACCAAATTTCATAAAATGCATGGTTGTAGCTAGCAAGGTTCTTACCAATCATTCTTTTGATTTCTGATTTTTCTTTCCAAAAAGATAACTCACCGGTGTCCAGATATTATAGCATTCTAGATTTCCCCTCTGTAGCTAATTAGTTGAAGGGAAGAATTCAGAACATTATAGTATCACACGGTATGTATAAGTTACAGTATATAGAAGGTATTAAATGCATGGATTTTTTTCCTTCAGCAATTATCAAATCATATTTAATATTACTGGTAATTTTGCTGTGATTATACAGTATCATTTTCTGTTCAAAGTGAAGTACAGAAATCTCCAGTCCTCACTGGGTCATAATAGGTCCCACTGATTTAGAGGGGAATCTTCATGAGCATAAATAGAGTACCCAATAACAAGCAAAATCCAGTTCTGGAACCTTGAAAATGATTTTTTATTGTAAGAAAAATATCCTGATCCTCTTAGTAATTCAGCTGAATAGAATTTTGAATGTTGCCATCAACTTTCTAAGTTACAGGGAAGAGCACATGCATACAGCAAGTTTTCATTGCAGACTTCTTCCCCCAATGCATGTGGATACAGAGAGATGAAATGAACTCTTCTCTCAAACAATTCTCAATGTGTGAAAGCTTGAATGTAAACTGTTCCTTGAAAGTTTACTATGGATTTTTCAATGAAAAGGGTACCAGAGATGACAGAATTTGCTTACCAAATTAGTTGACTCACTAACATATTTTCTTCCTTTCAAGACCCAATTGTGGATCAGAGTTCTAGAGCAGTGTTCTCTCAATGTGCCATGGCTAAGTACATTTTCTAACTAGTGTCCTATCTTGACAGAATCACGTTCAACTAGAACCACCTCAATTTGCAAGCTGGTATGCTTGGACCTCTGGGAATTGAAATCCCAATCCAACTGGGAAGCACCATTTAAGGAGAAAGGAATCTAAATGTGCATGGCATCTGTAGCAGTGCCTTTTCTAGCTGAGTATTTAAATTTGCAGTACCACACTGCACCTGCTTCTCCATAACTTCTCCAACCACTTTTTTTTTTTTTACAAGATGGCCTAGCCACCTTTAACTTTTCCCAAATACTTTCTCATTGTTCAGAGAGTTATCACGGGAAATAAAAATACTAAGCAAATGCAGCCACCCAATACTGCTCCAAGTGTTGCTGCTGGCACCATCCACCTTATTTGCTCCCTCGGTCAAGGAAACATAAGGAGCTCTTCCCATGATGATGGGCTGCCTACAGATCATTCCCACTTGGAGCTGACTTTCAGATTCACAAGCATCCATATTCAAGTGTAATGCATTCTCTGAAGGTCACACATCTGAAAATCATTAGGAGAAAAGACTTTTTTGGGATTTCTCTGCATCCCTACTATGTTTTAATGCCCAGCTGGCCCTGGATCTTATACAGTAAGACAGGGCTTAGTGCTGAGCCTCCACAGCCAAAGACAACTTTATCAACAACACACTGGAAGAAGGCAGAGATTTTTGCCTTGCAGAATGGAGCATCCAAACAATTGACTGCAGATCCATAGCTTCCTAATAGCTTTACCCACACTTCTGTATTCAGTATCAGAAGCCTCTTATATCTAACCAGGCAGAAAGTCTAATCTCTGCTGGCGATGATTAAGTGTGGAATGGCAGGGAATAGTTCTCCCAGGTTAATTTCCCTTAATTCAAGATTTTGTCATGAATACTATTTTGAATTTCCTCCCTTGGCTAACTCTTTCAATCAGAGGCAGGGCTTGGTAAAAACACTTATCCAAAACTCAGGTATCAAAAGCTGGGCTGGCATTTTTTAAGGACTCCTAAGGAAGGGAGGGGGGGAAGAGAAGGGAGGGAAGGAGGGGTGGAATTGATCCTGGTTTATAACTATACATAATTGCTTTGTTTCCTCTCTCCCTTCACCCCACCCCCAAGAAAAAGCAAAAGACAAGAAGAAAGGCAAGGAGAAGGGTGGACAGCAGGATTACAAGGCTGTCAGGGGAAGGAGAACAAATAGAGGGGGGCTCCGTCTTCTTCTATAACTGCCCCTAACATCCCTTCTGAGAAGGAGAGGAATCTCTCTCACCCCTAGCATCCCAGGTGATCCTCCCTCCGCTTTTATCTTTTTGCCTCTCACCGGCTTCCCCTTCTGCGCAACCCCCTCCCTGTACCCTAGGGCTGGAAAGTTGACTGAGGTGGCATGCCCGAAGCCCAGGCGTGGGTTGTGGGGTGGTTGAGCATCTATCCTTCACTCTCTCTCTCTCTCTGCTCCGGCCGGGTTCTTTAAGCACGATCAGCCTCTTACCTGCAGCATTCCCCGCCGTTCCATGGCTCTGCAGATCCTTCCCCCCTCGTTTCTTCTCCTCCGTCCGGCCACCGGGAATCTCCCGCAGCATTAGCAGGCTAAACTAGAAGCAAAGAAATGTCGCGGCGGCAGCCTCCGCCCCCACCTGCTTCCACTCGCCCCTTCTTGGGGAGGGCTCGATCTAAGGACAGCCTCCGGTCCCCCCCCCCATCCCCATCCTGCCCTATCTAATAACCGAGATTGGGCGGTTGCTGCCATTTGAATGGCAGAACATGACCCCCGCCTTCCCCAAATATGGGCTGTGAGGGTACTAGGAGGAGATGGAGACTCCCCCATTTGACTTTGCTTCTCCGTACTTGGATCTCCTCGGATAAACTCTCCCTTTCCCTCCCTCTCTCATTTTCTCCCCTCGCCCTCCTGCTGCCATCCCCCCTCCCCTATTTAAGATCAGTGTGGATTTTCTCTTACTATGGACTTGCTGGCTGCAGGGGGAGGGCTGCTTCTTTAACCTTCCTTGTGCTCTTTCTCTTCTCCCATTTTCATCTGCTGTGGATGATGGGCTAGAATGTGCAGCACATCTAGAGGCCACCTATTTGAGGAAGGCATTTGGTGGATTTGGACACCTGGAGTTCCCTTTGAGCAGAAGGGATGCCTGTTCCATCCCTGCTCAGATGAACCTGAATGTGGGGGTCTCCGGAGGAGTTGAAATAAGAATAGAAGAGTTGGATCCAAATTTAAATTCATCAGCAACCAATGTGATATATCTAGAAGCAAACCATTTCCAAGATTTTCATTGTACCTAGAAGACTGAAAAATAGGATGGGCAATCTTTTGGTGCGCTCAAGGGCCACAATGAGCAGGACAATGTTGCAAAGTAGATTGAAGGCTTTTTTTTGTTGTTGGTGTGAAAGTTCTGTTGTCTGAAACTATATTAATGCTTTTACGGGACTTATATCCCTGACTCCAAATGATGAAAAAAAAGTTCTTCTAGAGTTTAGTAGTCAAAAGGAGTTTTGCAGCTTCAAAAAGGGGACTTAACTCAGTTTTTTAAATAAATATATATATATATTTTTAAAAAAACAATTTATGGTTACCTGCTTCCAAAACCACTTGAATTTTAAGGATGTCTAAACAACATTGGATAAAGCTGCATCATTCCCTGCTTAATAGAAGAAAGATTATTAAGCAAAGGGATGTTCTACAACTTGAACCTAATACATTTTCTGAGTAATTCTGGTTTTGTATCATTTAAATCTCTTGCTCTTTGTGATGTTCTTCAAAAATAATTAAAAGATGAACCAATCTTTCCTGGTCTTCTTCTGTACAGTCTTTAGATCTGCATTAGCCTTAGTATTCTGCATTACTATTAGTAATCTCTCATCCATTCTGTTTCCCAGGTTTTTGATATGTACATTCAGCCATTGCTGAAGTGATATAAAACCTGTCCTCATTCCTGTTGTTTTGGCACAATGATGACTGATGACTTTTAAAACACTGTATGTTTTAAATCATAACTTCCAGCATCCCTTATTCTTGGCTAGGCTGGCAGGGTAACTGGAAGTTGCAGTTCAGCAATATCTGGTGTGCTACAAGTCAGATAAGAGTAAACATGCTTCTGTTCATGTTTCTTATTGGAAGAAAGCAAACTCTGACCAAGTTTTCACACAACTTCTATAGGGACTTTTCCTTTTACCTATTTTGGTTCCCCAAACATGCTAAGATAACTTAAGACATTAGGACTCCACAAGGCTTTGTGAAATATGTAAAGGGCAATGGTCCTAAATGGATAAAGTGTTTGCTTTTTGCCTCCACAAGATCCACCAAATGCAAAAATCAGGCAAATGTTTATTTTCTCTAAGGTGGCTTGCTGGCAAGAAAAGGGATGTTGACAGGTCTCATTCATTGTTTTTGCTAGTTCTGTACTAAATCCAAAGTCTGGGTTATGTTCATATAACAGGTTAGAGGCAGAGGTAGGTTTGTCCAAATAAATAAATAAATATTATATTTGTTTAGCTCACCAACCAACCCTGTGAGTGCAACAGGCCCAAATTCACACAGCTGGTTTTCAAGACTATGGGAGGCCTAGACTCACAGTCTCTTGGTGTCTAGGTCAGCACTTTATTAGACCAATCTGATTTTCAAATTGAACAATTAAATTAAACACTGGTTTGGAAGTAGAATAAACTTTGAAAGAAGAAGGAAAGAAAAACCATGTTGTGAATTGACATGATGATCTCACCTTCAGAAGACAGAAGTTGGGTTCCTACAACACAACTACTACATACTACCCACCTGCATGTTGGCATGTTTGTGATTGTGATTATATAGCATAATTAACCCATATAGGAGATTCACCCAGTATATGAAGTCATAAACCAGCTAAATCTTGCTTAAAACTAATCAGGTTTTGTGACTTAGACAAAGACAGTCCCTGAGTAAAGTATTAGTCTGAATCCAGCTTGTAAGCCCGATAACTCTGCCAGGCAATTTTTGTTTTTAAACAAATGAGTAGCCTTGCAGCCTGTGACTTTTGTCCCTAACCTTTCAAAAAAAGAGGTTAACTTCAAGTCTCAGATTTAATCATCTTGTAATGGATTCCCTTTCAGTGCTTCCAGTTTATCAACATTAGATTTAACTTGCAGGAATCCAAGCCAAAGAGATGAATCCAGGTGGAGCTGTCATCTATTTCTATACACAAGACTTAAAGCATATCCTGCATTATTTCATTTATAATGTAAAATGCCTGGTTGCACTGATTAGCAAATATTTCCCTTCTGTTTTCTCTTCTGCATTCACTCAATCTAAATATTCCCATGAATAGGAAAAGTTCAAAGGCCAAATTTAAGTTTCATGGACGCTCTTGGAATTGATGAGAACTGGGCTTCAATTATATCTCAGGTGTTGGATTTTTTTTTCCCTTGCATATCTAGCTAATAAAATCCAAATGGCCACATCATCACTTTGCCAGATTATGTGCTGTTTGCCCACCTACCTCATTTTCTCTGCAGCAGCACTTCTGCCTAGCCAGTAATCTCCTCATTTTCCTTGTGCCATTGTGTGCCCTTTCCTTGAATACTTGTCCTCCTTCGATTTTATTCTATTATTGTCAGTCCAGCTTTCTTGGCTTGAGATTTTTAACCTGTTTTCTAAAGTGTCTCCAGTTCCTTCCAAGTTAGTATCACTGAAAATATGCTGCAGATTCCTTCTATTAAAGATTTAATTAATTAATCTATTTATTTATTTATTTATACATCAAACGTCTTAACCGTTCATCTCCCTCACTGTGGAGCTATGAATTTTCAGACTATTAAACATATTATATTGCCTGCTATCAATCTTTTCCCCAAATAATTTTTATTTTATTTTTAATAATAATTTTTACATGGCATGAACATGGCATATAAGCACTGCTTAATCACAGTCCGCAATATTGCCTGGGATGGTACACATCCTCTCCATGACCAGTTTTCTTTGTTATCTTCTGGGAGAAGGCTTTTATGGTATCTGAAGCAGAACAACTAGATTCTAAAATGGCTTTGAACCATATAGTATCAACTTTGTTAAATTTCAGAATCTTTCTTCTGCTATGTATTCAAAGTGGACTATAGATGTATGTGTGTGTGTGTATGTACAGCATATGTATCTGTATGGGTGTATATATATTTATGTATATACATTTATATTCTTTTGAGACTGAGCATCAGAATTTCATTTTCAATGTGTGCCTGAGTATGCATAGAAAAAGTGACAATAAACATGCTTATTAAGAATTTTAATTACAATGGTAAAAATTAATACAAACAGCACTTAGAAGAGAATAGAAAGAAAGAATAAAAAGTGCAAGGAAAAAGCAAAAGAAAGAAATCTAATTAAAAAAGAAAAATATATAAAAATATACTTCCTTGATCACAACAAAATGTCATGCAGAGACAAATAAAGCAAAACTCAGAGGCTTGCAAATTCCTCAAAGAACATGTTTATTAGTTACAAAATATCAGCAGAGTCAAGAGTGTAACCAAGTCTGAATACACAAGTAACAATTTCCCAATGCAAAGTTAAATGTCCGGCCCATAAAGCAATTACATTCCCCAATATGATTATTTGGCGGGATTTTATGCAATGCCCAGTCCCTGGTCTCGGGAGCAGCCGATGACCTTGGTTCCCATGGGATAAAAGATTATTTTGACTAACAAATCATGTGGACAACCCCCCTCACTCCATTCTATGTTGCAACCTAGAATGAGAAGGAAAATGGCTGCAGTCATGGTCACTTGTAGAGTTGACATAAACTATAGATAAATTTAAGAACTCTTCACTCCATATCTCATTCCTTATATATAAGCAAATCCATAAAATATCAACCTTTCAATTGTGGGGTCAGCAAAATGTCTATAAAGAGTTGCCAAAAACATTGTAAAAAAATAGCCTTTTTTAACACTTATCACATAAATCAACTTTATTTGTGTATCTTTTACTTCTAACAGTTTTAATCTTTAATTCAATCAAATATTGCTGTAGGAATTGATTTGTCTTCAATTCTTCTTTATCCTGTCACACAAATTCTTCAAAGCTTTAACAAACTTATTTTTTGGATCCAATAAGCAATAAATTTCCAAATTTATTATCATTTGTATCTCCCTGGGTTTATTTTTAAAACTTTAGCCAGTATTTGTTTGTTTTTGCATATCCAGTAAAATACCTTTTTCCAAATCATTCTCTTTTGTAGTTCCACATTCTGTATTTCCTCTACTGTATCTTGTCAAATAAAATTTATCCCAAGTCTGCCATTCCTTCAGTAACATCTGTCAAATATAGTCTTATGCATAGAGGCAGACGTCATTACTGACAGTGTTTGTACCGGTAGTTATTAACTTCTGACTCCGTTATTCAAAGATTCCTTTAATATTTCTGATGGTGTAATATTTTGTAAGTATGAGTAGTAACTGACATCAGGTTTGTATTTTTTTTTCTTCTGCTTAAAATATTTAGTCCCCTCTAGTGTCCAGTTTCTAAAATCATCATTTGTTGTTATGACTTGAAATTGCCATGATAGTCAAAATAAGTCTGTTTCCCATGAGGTTGTTTGTTTGTTTTTAGTTAATTCCAAATTCTTATAGTAAAAATCAATATTCCAAATGTATCTGGACTCTTAATCCATTCATAACATTCTTAGATCAAAATCTTATTAAGCTTTTTTGCTGTTTATTTCAAATTCTTTAACTTTTTCAGCTTGTAATTAATTTTTCTTTTTTTCAGAGTTGAAGATAAACTCACCCAACTTTTCAAACTTGTGAAGGTCTCTAATAGCTTTAAGATGGCTATAATCAGCAATTTCTGAAAGTGATTAGAAAGTGAGGTTTGCAAACACAGTGTTCTTTAAAAGACTATGCCGCAGTTGTGCATAAGATGCTGATCCCATCATCAGTTGGTGCTCAAACTTGCACAAAACTGAGGTACTGCAGTCTTATTGCAAGGAGCAGGTATCCAGAAGACGTGGGAGTGACCCCCTGTGCTTTCCTTATCTGGAGAAGTTCCAAAGTCTCCTCACAATTCCCAGTTTTGCTTTTGCAGAGCCATCTTCAATTTGTCATATCCCTCCCTGGAAGCTGCCTCCAGATATTTTTTTTTCCTGATCAACAGAGTTAGCATGGGTTGTAGTATTTCCAATAACAGCAGATCTCTTGGACCTGACCAGAGTTAATAAGGAAACAAAAGAAATTAGTGACATAGTACCATGTACAATGGTGTTTTGCTTTATTATGACTTTTTCACCTCTTCAGTGCCAGTGTTTATATTTTAGCAAAGAGTCATACTTAAAAGTTGATGGATTTGAAGGTACTTTTACTCTCAAAGAGTTATGTCTCTTTGATACATAACTATATATATATATATATATCTTGAGGGTTTTTTTTTTGATGCACCCTGTCAGCCCAAATATGGGAGGAAGAAATGTGTGTGTGTATGTGTGTGTGTGTGTGTGTGTGTGTGTGTGTGTGTTCATATGCCTTTGAGATGGAGTTTTTATTGAAAGCCTAAGAATTTAATTTCTGTTCTCAGAGTATACGGTATTTTTTCTTTTCTTTAAGAAAAAAAAAACAAATAGAAAAAATAGAAGGGATTACAAATGCTAGGCAACAATTTTGGTAACCTCTATAAAATACAATTTTTATTTATTTATTTAGCCTTCAAGTCAGTGTTGATACCTGGTGACTGCCTAGAGAAGTTCCTGCAGTTTTTAGCAAGATTTCAGAAGTGGTTTGCCACGGCCTGCTTCGTAGGCCTGAGAGAAAGTGATTGGCAACTGAATGATGCAAATCACAATTTAAACATTATCCTGAGCACATTTTTTTTACTCTGCCTTGTTTTTTAGATATTGAACTCTCTTTCCTTACAATCAGTCTTTGGCAACTGGAAGGTCTGCAACATAATATTGTGAATTTTCCACTAGTCCAGTAAGTAATATATTTGTGGGGAGGGGAATTTTAGGACGACTGCAGATGTTTTTGCTTTTTTTGTATTAGGAAAAAATAGGAAGCACCCTCTGTTTTCTTCACGCTACTCAAATGAAATTACATTGACCAGAGTTTAAATTTTTAAGAAGAGACTGGACAGCCATTTGGTAGTAAATAGGTCTGCCCCTAAAGGCTTGGCCATAGATACATAGATATATATACTGTACCTATAAATATATAGATTGTATTAAGGAGATCATTCTGTAAAAAAGGAGGGTTTAAAATTAAGGCTAGCTCATTTATTTCTAGCCAGCCTCCTGATAGTTTCACGTCAGGCATTGCATCATAATCATGATCAAATGGGATAATAGCAGGGACTTTAATAGACTACATCTATTCTTATTCAGAATATTCTATTTGATCTATAGAATTCCAACTTTCCAATTGTTTTTTTCCCCGTAGCCAAGTAAGCAAGTTCTGCCCTTTTCTATACTTCTCCAATTTTAACAAAGCTATGAAATGTGAATACTGTCTTTGAGCAAAGTATGCAAGTCTGAACTTTAGGTCTACTAAGAGGGATAATTCAGGAACTGAATACTGGCAGCTTCAGGTATCCAAGCAGACAAGCAAAGCTAGACATCCACTATTTATCTTTTATTATTAGAATGCATATCTATAATATTTTGGCAATAGCTGATAATTACCTTTTGAAGTGATGTACCATGCTGAAATTAGGCCAGAGTCCATGGTGAGATTACCTACACATTCATTTTGAATATGACAGAATCAACGTTTATGTTTATGGTGCTAATGGGACCTTCCTCTACATTTTTATTTATCTTTTTGGCAGAATACTGAACTGATAGCCATTGAACCAAGTATGATCATGCCTGCTCATAAAAGGATGGAGACTAGGCATAATGTGTAGCTAGAAACCAATAATTTTGAAGGTGGAAATTTGCCATTAAAAAAGACAGAAGCCTGATTTTTGGCAGCTACCCCAGGATGAGACAAGACTCCACAGCTTGCTTTGCAGATATGTACATTCAGCCTAATGCTCTCTAGTTTATCAGATTTGCAACCAGAAATGCCTTGAGGATACTGAGAGTTGCAGGCTCAACAGATTTTAGAGGGTGAACACAGTTTTTGGGAAGGTATTATAAAGTCAGTATTGGGTTAATGTTTAATGTGTTGGATTTGCATCAAAAAGATTCAGGTTGAAGACTCACCACAGATTTCGCTGCATGACTTTGTGAGTCACCGTCTCTCAGCTTATCTTACTGTATTACAAGGCTGTTGTGATGATTAAATAGCAGGAAAAAGAAGGAGGAACATTGATTTAAGCTCCTAGAGAAAACAAATGCAGTTTTGGGAAAAGCATATACAATTGAGACTCTAGAAAGAGTGCAGAGAAGAGCAACAAAGATGATTAGGGGACTGGAGGCTAAAAATATGAAGAACAATTGCAGGAATAGGGTATCTCTAGTTTAATGAAAAAAGGGATTAGGGGTAACATGATAGCAGTCTTCCAACATCTCAGAGGCTGCCACAAAGAAGAGAGGGTCAATTTATTCTCCAAAGCACCTGAAGGCAGGACAAGAAGCAATGGATGGAAACTAATGAAGGAGAGAGCCAACCTAGAACTAAGGAGAAATTTCCTGACAGTTAGAACAATTAATTAGTGGAACCACTTGCCTCCAGAAGTTGTAGGTGCTCCAACATTGGAAGTTTTAAAGAAGAGATTGGACAACAATTTGTCTGAAATGATACAGGGTTTCCTATCTGAGCAGAAGATTGGACTAGAAGACTTCCAAGATCCCTTCCAACTCTGTTATGTTGTTATGTTGTTATGTTGGGGAGGAAACATGGTAGCAGGCATGCCTTATATATATTGAGTTTTCACTGGGTCCTTTCTCTTCCCAAAGATTGCCTTGTCTAATAGCAATGGGGGTCATGGGGCTCAAGAGCTGGACAGAAACAACGACAGAGTCATAGACCCAGTTCGTTTTCATTCAATCAGCTCTAGAACTCTAAGAGCAAAGGGTTATCATTATTGCCCAAAGTGTCTGTTCTATTGTTTTCTTTTTGCATCTATGACAAGGGACTTGGTGCAGAGTTACTTCCCAGGCTGCAAATCTCTCCTACCTGGCCTTCTCCTTTCATATAGTACTTCAGATATCTCAGCAGTTTATCCCAGTTTCCCAAAGGATTAAGTAGCTCTCCTATGGCATGTTTCTTATAAAATGCAACTGGGGAGCCAGAGGCACGAGAGAAAAGGTTGAGGAGGGGGATAGGAAACATACAGGAACTATTTTTAGTCCAAGAATTGGTTGCCAGGGACATTAAGCTAATTTCATCACCATATATCAGGGAAATGACTGCAGATCGGTTTTGGAGGCATAATTGAAAGGATTTATAGCGAAATGCAACTTGTCAGAGATGGCAGAGGCAAAATATAACACTCCCAAAGAGGAGGAAAATCAGTCCATTTGTCATGGTTAGTGTTAGATTCCATGACATAGCATGCAATGGGATGAAGGAGGGAGGCCTTGATTCCCTCATGTTCCTGGAGGTGCAGAAAAGGCAGAATTCTTAGAAAAAAAGCCACTCATTTTGTCCTCTCTTTATTCTGAATATAAAATTCTAGGCCTAAATATTAAATGATATTGGAATTCTATCATACATTCCTCCCCCCCCAAAAAAAATCAATGCTGGTTTCCTCAACCAGCTTCAAAATTCAGATTCTTTAACTTTTATCCTGGCTCTATTCCAGTACTTAACTATTTCTATCCTGAAATGAGTGGCATTTGTTAGACACAAGAGCAATTAGCCATTATAGAAACTTATTCCAGCTCCTTATTAATTAACTCAGTCTTTGTTATTATGGATTGCCTCCAGATTTATTGAACTTCAGGTCTCATTATTCCCAACCAATGCATCTGAATGCCATCAATTTGAGCAAAGAATTAAAGGAAAGGTAATCAATTCCGTTAGTGACTATGACATTAAATTTGAAAATATGCTAGCAATATCTGATGAAATTTATGGAGTCAAGGAGGAAGCCAAGATGTGGCCAGGAAATAAGGCTTCAGGAGTTTTTGCCTCCCAACAATTAACAGTAGCAGAATATATTATGCGAAAAATATTGAACATGTAATTAATGACTATAGGTTGCAAAATTCGGTGAAATTCACTCTTTCGGTGAAATTCAGCGTATGCTGGTGCATATTTTTTAACACAGGGTATATATAGACCTGAAACAGGAATGCTTAAGGAATTGCCTTTGGTTATTTTGTTTTTTGTCTGTCTTGATAGCTCAATGTGACACATAAAACAATTTTCAGGTGACTGGCATGTGTAAGCTTTGGGAGCATGTGTGGGATTATATAACTAGGAAATGCAGATTTTATTAGGTGATCTCAAAGTACTTAGCCGTCCTATGATTCATAGAACTTTTTGAGACACAAAATTGTCACCAACAAGACATTCTAATTCAAAATCTCCAGGAAAAGGGGGTCTCTTTTCTGCATTCTGAGTCGTCCCTGGCATGCTGAGTTCATTAGCATCAATGAAAAATCAACTCAATACATCATCAATTGTATGTACCAATATTAGCAGTATTTAGGAGAAACTCATTCACTGTGGATTTTTTTTTTTGCACTAACTACACTCCCAACCAAGAAGAACCAATAAATTATAACTTCACCTACATAAATTTACAATAAGTGAAAGTAATTGTATGAACTGCTGTGCTGGCTAGAAATAATGGGGCATGTTTATGGAATTGTTTTGTGGCTCAGGGCTTCAATTCTTTTTAAAAACTTACATTTTTGCCTGCTCCAAGCACCACTTATGTCATGTATCATTGCTTTTATTTAAGGCAGTGGTTCTCAACCTTTCTAATGCCACGACCCAATAATACAGTTCCCCGTGTTGTGGTGACCCCCAACCACTTATATATCACCGGGTGCCAGGGGCCTGGCCAAAGAAAAGGGGGAAAAATGGCGGACAGCCTTGTTTGGTGAACCCCGTGAAATGGTCGTTCGACCCCAAATGGGGTCCCAACCCACAGGTTGAGAACCACTGATTTAAGGTGACCAACTTTTTTACAATGAAAAGGAGGACACAAATAAATTGAAGAAAAAAATATTGTAAATAAAAGAAACATTTTATTCATTGCAACAATAATACAGAATACACTATAACATGATAAATGCATAATAAAAACATTTGTAACAATAACATTTTATATTGTAATTATGCTTACATCCTATTAATTATTATTTAAATGAGTACTTTTCCATTGAATGATTTTTTTTGTCAATGTATCATCTTCTAACAATATATTGGAAATATCTGAACAAGAAATATCCTTCATATTGAATTTTATGGCAAGTGCTGCAGCTAGAGCATCAACATTCAATCTCGATTTCTCACTTTTCCAAAAATAATTAGCAATTGAAAAAACTCTTTCAACTGCTGCATTAGTTCCAGGGCAGCACAACGTAAATTGAACAAGAATAAATACATTTTCACATGGAATATGTTCATTTTTGAAATGGCTGAATATTTCCATCCATCTTTTATCAATTTCAACGTGTTTATTTTCCCATTGTATTAATTTTTCAGAATTTAAAAATATATTCAGTCTTCTAATTTCTTCAAAGAGAAATTATCTAATTTCTTTAGATAAAAACTCAACACAAGATTCAATATCTGTCCAATATACTTGCGATGAAGTCAAAAAACACCATTGAAAACTGTTATTTCCTGTGGTGTTTGTTTTAGACCATTCTTCGATATATTGAAAACATGTTTGATAAAAAATTCTGCACTTCTTTGATAAACTTTTCCATTATGCCCAGATTTGATTCCTCTAAGTCTAACAATTTTCTTTTTATAACTAAAGGAAGAATTTTTTCTTCAAATCGAGTTTTATATTGAAGGATAAAGTCATTCAAAATAAGACTAACTTCTGTAGCTGAAATGTGTTCACCTTCAATCCTTTGAATCGTTTTGTAAAAAATAGATGCTTGATTATGTACAAAATACATTAATATCTCAGATATTTCATTATTGAAAAACGGTTCCAGGATTTTAGGACATTTGTCTAAACTTAAAAAATATGAACGGAGAGGCTCAAACAATTGTAGAACATGCTCTATAGCAAGTATTAGAGCAAGCCATCTAACTTTTGAATATCCTAAAAGTTTTTTGTATTGAACATTCGCTTCTTCACAAAATTGTTTTAAAGTAGCCACACGAACAATAAAACGACTAAAATACAAATAAATTGTAGTTATTATTACTTCTACATCAATTGGCATGGCACATGATGCCATGTTGATTGCATTTGACAAAATATGTGTATTACAACCTATTCCTAGTATTTTCTTTTGGAGTAAATCTTGTAATTTTACATACACATTATTCACCCCTTTGCATCTTCACCCCACCAAAATTTGTGTTTCTATTATCAGCTGTTAGTGCAACAACTTTGGATTTCAAATTGTTTTCATTTATTATTCTGTATAGATGGTTTGACAAACTTTCAGCAGTTTCACCCTCAATGGATTCTAAATTTAAAATTTTTACTTGAATGCCCTTGGTAACATTAAAATATCTTACTAGTATTGGATACAATTTAGTTTCATTATGATTGGATACATCAAATAAAACCGTTACAAATGCTGCAGTTTCCAAGTCTTCTGTAAATATTTTGTCACAGTAATTTTAAAATACTGATTTAATAATAACCTCACATTTTGTCCTGGCGCATGAAAATTTAGCATCGTGAAACTTTTTCAATAATTTAGTTGTACAATCCATACTACGAAAACTTTGATTGTGAATTATGGTATGGTATGGAATGCAAATGTTCCCTCCATTGCAGCTAACTGTTTTTCATCTTCAGATATTTTGAAATTTTAAAAAAACTTGTTACTTTACAACTGGAAGCAGATGTATCTGATGATTGCTTATGTTTCTTGGTGGTCAAGTGTTTTGTAATAGCTGCTCTGCTCCCAACTGCAATACAAAATTCTCCACTGCAAATATTGCAGAAAACAATATTATCCTTCTTTGATGTGATGAATGTAAATTCCTTATTCAATTTATCGTTGAAATGGCATTTCCTCTTTTTTGATTTTTCCATCCCTAAATGGAAGTTAGTCTCCTCCAGGTGTCTTCTGGACTAACTAGGAGATGGTGTAGTTGAGTAGCAGGGAGGGGTGCAAAGTTCCTGCCAATTCACCTTTGCTGCAGACAACTTCCATGTGCAAAGTTTGCTGGCCAGGTGTTTTGGCGCGCTCAGCAGCAATTCCTATTGGTTTTCGAAAGCCAAGAGGGGGAGTAGCACAGCTCATGCAAAAGTTGAAAAAAAAGCCATCAAAAAAGATGCCGGAACGCCGTTCTAAGCATTCTATGAGGAAAAAAAAAGCCCTGCAGATTAGTCTTCAAATATCGAAAAGGAGGACATGTAGGAGGACACTTTTTGAGGGAGGACAGAACTTACAAAAAGAGGACTGTCCTCCCTAAAGGAGGACAGTTGGTCACCTTATTTTATTTATCTTTTTATTTTGAAAGGTGTATCAGTTCTGTTGAAGGTTCAATGCCTACTTTTATTAATTTCCTATCAACACTCAAGTGGGAGATTGATGGGAAATTGCACAGTTTTTATATAGCTCTTTACTACTGAATTAGTGGCACGATTTTAAAGGGCTTGGAGGCTGCATTAAAAAAAAGAAGAAGTGGCTTATATGGAACCGCTGTAGTTCAGTTTGTCCATCTGTGCTTTGGTGGATCTTAGTTAACAATTTTTGTAACTTTTAAATTAAATTTTAAGAATGGCCCAGCTCCCCAAAACTTCCTTAGATAATGGAACTATTTTTGTTTGTTTAGAAAAGAGATGCTCTTTTATTTCCTTTGTTGATTTTTGTTGGCTTAACTTTTTAGGTTTTTTTTTTCCTCTTTAAAGTGCCTGATATCCAATAGGTTGGGCAGCACTTTGATTTAAGAGGTTAAAAGGCTACAGAGAGCTTCTGGTGGGTCTTAATACCTTAAAGCAACCTCCAACTTTATTATTATATTATTATTATTATTATTATTATCGATCATCGCACAGTCAGCCAGATGTTCAGACTGGATTTGGCATTTTATCTATCTATCGAGTCCTTACCCAGGACCTGGGATAGGCAGATGTGGATGTTTGATGGTATTACAGATATCGTCGCAGGATGGAAGCAGTTCCTAATAAGGTCGCCTTTTGCAATTGACTAATAGCGAATTTGTCAATGCCAATTGTGTTCAAGTGGTGCTCCAGTTGTTTTGGGATTGCACCCAAGGAGCCTATGACTATTTGTGGGATTAATTGCACAAATATGTCCATGGGCATCTCCCACAAGGGCCTTGAGATAGCAGGCGGACTGCTCCAAACACAGGATGCATACATCAGCCTTTTGGACAGACTCTGATAAGAACACCTGCATAGTCTTGCATCTGGAGAGTGTCTGTTATTTGATATATTGTAACCACCCCTATATACGTCTTTTGATTACGCTGTGTGATGTAAAAACCTTAGTAACAATAAAAGAGGGTGTTGGAGTCAGCTCTGGGCTCTCATCCCGAGATACTGCGTGCGTGTCTCATTCTCCATGGGAGACCACCACAACTATTGGTACTACCCTTGCTTGCTTTTGCCACAGTCTTTCTATTTCTATTTGTAGGTCTTTATATTTTGTTATCTTCTCCAGTTCTTTCTCTTCTATTCTGCTATCTCCAGGCACTGCCACATCCACTATCCAGACTTTTTTTGTCTTTCTTATCGACAATTGTTAAGTCTGGGGTGTTATGTTGCAGGTGCTTGTCTGTTTGAATTCTGAAGTCCCAGAGCAGTTTAATTTTATCATTTCTATGACTTTCTCTATTTTATGATCCCACCAGTTTTTGCTTACAGGCAAATGATATTTTTTTGCAGATCTTCCAATGCACCATTGTTGCTACTTTGTCATGCCGCTGCTTGTAATCAGTCTGTGCAATCTTCTTGCAACAGCTTACCAAGTGGTCCACTGTTTCTTCAGCTTCTTTGCATATGCGGCACTTACTGTCTGTTGCTGTCTTCTCAATTTTGACTTTGTATGCATTTGTCCTTAAGGCTTGATCTTGTGCAGCCAGAATTAGTCCCTCGGTCTCGTTCTTCAATTTTCCTGCTCTTAGCCATTGCCAGGTTTTGTTATTATCTGTTTTCTCAGCTATTTTTTTATCGTATTGGCCATGTAGTGCTTTGTCTTCACATGCCTCTATTCTGTTCCTCATTTGGTCTTTCTTGTAGGCCAGTTTGGTCTCTCCAGTAGTTAGTAAGCCTTCCTGATATACTAATTTCAGTGCATCTTCATCATTGTTCTTCAGATATTCTTCCAAAGCCATTTTTTCTTCTTCAACCATCTGATGTACTTGTAGCATTCCACGCCCACCTATTGGCCTTGGTAGATAAAGTCTATCAATGTCACTTCGTGGATGAAGGGCATGATTCATTGTCATTATTTTTCTGGTCTGCCTATCCATTGCTTTTAGTTCTGCTTGAGTCCAGTCCACTATTCCAGCTGTGTACCTAATGACTGGGATTGCCCAGTTGTTGATTGCCTTTATGGTATTTCCTCCATTGAGTTTGGACTTTAAGATCTTCTTCATTCTCTTGATGTATTCACTTCTAATCTTTTTCTTGACTTCAGTGTGCTTGATGTTGTCAGCTTGAAGGATACCCAAGTATTTGTAGTACTCTTCCTCATCCAGATTCTTAATGTTATTTTCGTTGGGCATCTTGATTCCTTCAGTTTTCACTATTTTTCCTTGTTTGATAGTAAGTGTGGCACATTTGTCCAAGCCAAACTCCATTACAATATCTTTGCTATATATACGGACAGTGTTTAGCAGCGATTCTATTTCAGATGATGTTTTTCCATACAGCTTCAGATCATCCATATAAAGGAGGTGGGATAGTCTGGCAGATGTTTTTGATGTTTGATAGCCATGTCCTGAGTTATTCAGTATTGTTGACAGAGTAAACAGTGCAATAACAAATAGTAATTGTGATAATGAATCTCCTTGAAATATTCCTCTCTTGATATTAACCTCTCCCAGCCTCTCACCATTGATCTGCAACTGTGTCTTCCATTGTGCCATCGATCTTTGCACAAATTTTCTGATGTTTCTACTGACTCCTGTTATTTCTAGGCACTTTATTATCCAATCATGTGGCAGAGAGTCAAATGCCTTTTTGTATTCAATCCATGCCACATTCAGGTTGGTCTTCCTTTTCTTGCAGTTTTCCAAGATCATTTTGTCTATTAGGAGTTGATCTTTTGTTCCTCTGCTATTGGGGCGGTTTCCTTTCTGCTCAGGTGGAAAGAGATTGTTTTCAACTAGATGCTGTTGTACTGCATCAGCTACCACACCAGTTAGTAATTTGAAAGTTGTTGGTAATCAGGTAATTGGCCTGTAGTTACCTGGTGTTGCCCCTTTTGCTGGATTTTTCATTATTAGGTAGGTTTTCCCAGTTGTTAGCCACTTTTCAATTTCTCCTCCTTGTAGTATATTGTTGAACTGTTTGGCAATGAGTGGGTGTATAACAGTTAGATGTTTCAACCAAAACCCATGCCGTTCATCTTCACCTGGTGCTGACCAATTTTTGATTTTCTTTGCTCTTTTTTCTACCATTTTTGTTGTTATTACTAGTTCTTTCATTTCAACTTCTGTTTTATTTGCATCCACCTCTTTTAACCAAGCCACATCCTTGTTGTATTTCTTTGGGTTATCCCATATTATTATTATTATTATTATTATTATTATTATTATTATTATTATTATTAAGCCCCAACGTGCACTGTGCGGATTCAGCCGTGGCCACATCTTGACTTTTTTTTTATACTTCCCAATAACTTTAGTTGGATGTTTTGATGGCAAGGCTAGTGTAGTTGTGCAAATCCAGTTGAGCTATTTGGCTCAATTTATGGCTCAATGTCTTGTACATATTAGAACATGACAGGTGAAACCAGCTAGTAGTGAATGGAGGCCAGTTATAAATGGTCTTCATTACTCCTAGATCAAAAAGACTAATAGTAACTATAGTCTTAAGGTCAAAGCTTATCTTTTGTAAAGTTCCAGCATAGTTTTCTAAATATCCTTATGTTCCTTTGATTATTTATATAGCTTTAATTATTTTGACCTCAGAGATATAATTGAGTGCATAGTTGGGTCTGCATTCTAATGATGAGACTTGTTTCCTTCTTCCTTGGAATCACAGAGAAAGTAGCACAATTACATCTTCAACTACAGCTTGTGAATTATTCTTGTAGCATGGAATCTTTGCAACTTTCTTCATGACAACAAATTGAGCTTTTGGTTGTAGAATGCAGACTGCAGGAAAACAGCTGCTGAAAGGGCTCTCTAGCACAGAGGACCCCAATCCCCAGTCTGTGGCTCAGTGATGGACTGCAGGCCATTGGGAATTGGGCTGTGGAAGTAGTGGTTGAGTGTGCATGCCCACAAACCATCCCCTCTTCTCTCCCTCTGCTGCCACTGGTCTGCCGAGCTGAAAAGGTTGAAGACCATTATTCTAGCACAATACCTTTCTGCTTTTTCTGATGTTCTATTGATAATTAATTTACAGGGCAAACTTGCCTGATTAGAGTTGAAAGCGTTTTGCCTGTGGATTCTCACAATTTCCCCACTGAATCACATATAAATTATCACAAAGTTTCAGTCCATTCTTTTTGCTTTTCTGAAGCATAAAGTGCTTTTTTTATTGGCTCACTCTGTCCTTAAATATTGCAAAACAATTTAATTCATAGACTTGTTTTTAAACAATTTAGGGATTTGGGGAGAAAAAGCCATCACTGCTTCCTCTCATTTTTCACATGCATATTTATTCACTGCCTTTCTGTTCTTCAGATCCAGATAATACCAAGACTATATTCTTACCAGCAGTGGCAACTTTAAACAGTTCAGACATTAAGGGAAAAAAACTTGCATAAGGTCATTTCTTTTCTGATTCATTTAATGTAGTTTAGGTTTAATAAGCAAGGTTTTATGAGATTGGAATGTATTTACACCAATTAAATTTCTCACACAGAAGAAATCTAGGTCAGGAATTTTTCTATGCTATTTTTTTCACCTTGAGCTAAAATAGCAAAAAAAAAATCTATTTTAAATGGGAGGGATCCAATCACCACCTGGACCTTGTCCCATTTGAAACCGATCTTTTACAATTAAAATAGTATTTCCACTGGGCATTCCAGAGTTTATGTCATCCTGCAAATGGCATGACATGGAGCCAAGGTGCAAAAATGGGTGTTGGAACTCTGTTCATACCACCAATTACTTCTGATTATTTAGCTGACTTAAGACTGTGGAAGAGAGAAGGAAGGTGCCTTGTAAAGACAAAGACAAGTGGAAGCAACATACAGGTGGACTTTAATTTACAATCAATCATTTCATGATTGTTTGAAGTTGCAACAGCATTGAAAAAGGGTAATTTACAACACTCACATTTATGACTGTTGCAGCATCGCTATGGTCAGGTGATCAAAATTTCAGCACTTGACAACCAGCATATGCATCTAGGCATGATGGTTGGAGCACCCTGGGACCATGAGATAACCCATTTGTGGTCTTCCCAGATGGCTTCTGAGAAGCAAAATAATGGTGGAAATTGGATTTGCTAACAATAGTGTGTTTCATTTAATAGCTGCAGTAATTTGCTTAATAAATCACAAAAAAGGCAAAAAAAAGCTAATAAGGCAGACATGTCAAACACAAGGCCTGGGGGCCAGATACAGCCCGTGAAGTGGTTTCATGTGGCTCATGAAGCCATCCTGGAAACAGTGAGGGAACGGCCCCCACTGCCTTGGCCCTGGCCCAGGCCAGCCGGGAGCCAATGTATAATTTTGTGGTGGCCATCTTGGCATTTGCCCTCGTGGACCATGCCTTGGCACTTGCCCCAGTCCCACCCCCTTCTGCAAGAGACCCTCAGATCTGTACCATTCCCGCCCAGGCCCCCACAGGCACCCTTGATGCGAATGATGTAGAACTGGTCACGCCCACCCAGTAGGCCACACCCACTCCATCCACGCCCACTCAGTAGGCTGCACCCACTCTGGCTACACCCACCGAGCCCCCCAAGGGCAACCGCAATGCTGATGCGGCCCTCAGTGAAACTGAATTTGACACCCCTGAAATAAGGCATAACTCACTTAACAATTGCCTTGACTAGCAATTCTAGTCCCAATTGTGGTGGTAAGTCAAGGACTACCCCTATGGCCTGAAATAATGACACCTGAGACAGAGAAAAGGAAGAACAGGGTAAAT
Organism: Crotalus tigris; assembly: GCF_016545835.1. Taxonomy (NCBI): domain Eukaryota; kingdom Metazoa; phylum Chordata; class Lepidosauria; order Squamata; family Viperidae; genus Crotalus; species Crotalus tigris. The sequence goes on from NW_024097442.1 coordinate 560,889, forward strand.
GTCTCAGTGCTGATATTTCAGCTGGCTCTGATTATTGGGTCTCATGGAAGAACACTGTAAATACATATCTATATGTAGGATGCTTTATGTCTTCACATAGGTGGAGAAGCATCCTGGGATACAAGGCTACTGTTTCCCGACTTGCCAATAACAGCAAACTCAAGCTAGAAAATCACCTTTATTGTCAAATGTGGGGATTGCTCAGTGCACAAGAGGAAAGCAGTTTTAATAATATTTGTATTGACTTGATTATTTGATAGGGCATATCATAAGTGCCACTTTTCTGTGTCACTTTGCTTTGCTTTCCTACTGATTTGAAATTGCTTTCCAAATTCTCTGCTTTTATTTTTTAAAATGGCTTATGCCATATATATTTCAAAATTCTCCCTCAAAAGGCTCTTTCTGTTCTTCTATAAGAAAATAGAGATATTACATGAGTTGGTATGGCTAACACTATTGCCACATTAAACCATTCCTACAACAGAAAATGTTTATCTAGAAAATACTTTTTATTTTGCAATACATTTCATTTTGCAATATGAAGCTGATACACATTACCACCCAAAAACAGCCCTATAAGGTGGGCTTGGCTGAGGTAGTGATTAGTTCATAGACATTTAAAATGCTTCATGATTGAATGGAGATCTGAACTTGGTTCCCACTACTAGTTATCCAGTATTCATGTCACTGGAAGAAAATATTTGCAGCTCATAGTTAAACTATGGGTCCTTGGTGCTCTCTGAGATTAGTTGTTTTCATGAAAACAAAAAGGAGTTGGGTTTGTTCTCATTTTACAATATATACTACTGGCTTGCCCTCTGGATGGTGGTGGGAGTGGTTTTGGTGGTTCCTTCATGAGATTGTTGTTTACTGTTAGCTTTTTGTCTAAGTTGGTTGTTCCTTAATTGGCAAATCCCACCTCATGTTAACATTGATGATAGTACCTAGCTTGGTAATGAAACATCTGCAAGAAAACAACCAAACTCAGAGCACCAAGGACCCTACATTCATAACGCTGGTTCTTGCTTTCCAATTTTCTCCAGTTTTGTTGTCTTCACAGATATTGGGTGGGATCCCATCATCTGAGTGAGCATTGGTAATGCTGAGGGAGACAGACAGAGGTTATAATCAAATATTTCTAGTAGCTGCAGGTTTCACTGAGGTTTCTTAAAAAATAGAATACTGTACACCATGCGGGATGCTCTCCAGGGTCCTGATCTGGATCAACTGATTTAGATGTAGGGTAGACTTTATAGCAGAAAAAAGGAGACATTGTTTGCATGTCTGAAATGTTGTGTCAAAAATAGGAAAGTACTCATAAATCCCTGGATATTTCTTCAAGGGCCATGAATATGAACAGATGATTCTATGCAAAAACCAGAAGGGAATAGTTTTTGTTAAGGGAAAAGAGAAGACAGGGCATCAACCTCTGTCATCCTTATGGTTATCTGGGCCCTGGAGACTCATTCAGATGTAGAGCAATGTTTGCTTGCCTTGTGTATAGTTTTTGCTGATAAAAAATATAATGGAATCACTATTTTAATTTTTTATTTGAACCTAAAGTGTTTTGACATGTCAACTCCTTGAGAATAGTGTAGAAAATTTAAATGACAATCCTTGGAAGTGTCACTGATAGATACAAGCCACTTTATAATTTATTAAAAATAGTTCTTTTCAGTAATCAAAATCACAGGGTTTGATAATTTAGAAATACTTCTGTATTATTTCATATATACTTACCTACATACATATCCACCATGTTATTTCCTTTGGGATTAAGCATGAATATGCAAAGTACAAAAGAGGAGCAAGAAATAGTAAGTCCAAGAAATTAAAGGCATAAGAGAAATAAAAAGAACTAGAGCTAAATCTATAGGTATCAGTACTATTCATTTTACCTTTCCCTATCTTTTCTATCTTCGCAAACTATCCTTGCTTTCACAAGTGTCCATAAACCACTTTATACATTGTCCTGTTTTAAACCAGAACTCTCTGGATTTAAGATTTCCTCAAATCCATCCCTGGAGGTCTCAGTCTCCTCTCAATCCATTCATTCTTCTTTCACATGTTTATTTTGTTTCAGTCCTAGTCATTCTGTGACTAAAAACGTCAGTATATTTCTTTTGTATTGATCATTCACTTCTCATTTAAATATGCATTCATTCAGTACTCATTTATGCTTGACTATATCTCATCTCATTTTACTGCTTGCACTTCTTGCTGCAGTAAACATACTTTTATACCCAACTCTACCTTCCACCAAATCAAACGGGCAGAAATGTGCTTGTAGACTTAGCCATTTTCACTTCTTTCTACTTTTATTCACTGCAAGAAATCATGTGCAACCTATTATCTATTTCTCGTATTTGTGTGTCTTAAAATTACTTACTATGTACTGTATTCCCTTTCATTTCAAGTGGTGATCTTTCATATGCCGTAATCAGCCTCAGATGGGCCCAGAGATAGTGATCCTGCTAGCTATCATAGCTTTGGTCAATTCAAAACCCTTTTTTATAATATAGAGATGGTTTAGATTAGTTACGACCTTTAGTCATGCCTCTGCCACGTGCATAATTCCCAGCTAATAGTAAAGACAGTACTAGTTAGTTCTGGCACATTTTGACCAATATGTCACAAGTGCAATCAACTTCTAATATTTTCCCAAGCTGGTTTATGCTATTCTATGCCAGCTAGTATTTCTAAACTAGAAATTAACCTGCAAGCCAATATAAAGTCAAAGAGATATGCAGTCTACACATCCCTACAAGCACGTAACCCAAGTCATGGTCACATGAAGTCTACTTGATGTTTTACTCAATGGCTGTGTCCCTTGGGAATTAAGGTAATCAAGAGAGAACTACCTTTATTAAATAGGTGATATTTAAGCCAAGAAATGACTAATTATTGAAAGGTTTGGCCATAGTAATTTTTTTACTATTTTTTAAATACTCAGATTTAATTTTTTAATATTCAAATTTACTCATCATTCTCCAAATATTTGGTGATGAGATGTATTGCAAATTTTCCATAAATATACGCATGTAATCTAAAGACTATCTTTTTCCCTTGGACTAATCCACCAGTCACAACTACACTGAGCTGAGCTGATTTACTAAAGGCAAAACAAAAACTGTAGGCAAATAGAAATAACAGTTTTTGAGCAAAACAAAAAAACAAAAAAAGTAGCCTTACACCATGTGAAAAAAAAGCAAATGTTAGGTTTTCCATAAGTAGTGCAGACTAAAGCTTCTGTCGTCAGATGCAAGATGATTCCAGTGGTGTTTCCCAAGAGATGTGGTAGGCATTGTTTCATTGAAATGTTTTACAAGATGTTTCTAAATCTAAAATTTGTAAGGTGAGTGGGCGAAGAATACAATTGAAAATAATTTTATGTAAGTATGCATGTTCGGGGGTTGTCACCAAACTTTTGTTTTGCTGGAGAGAAGGAGGCTTTTTACATATCACATTGTCTCAGCATGTTGCCAAAAGGTTATTGTTCTTTTTGCCAGGGCAGGTCCTGTAAAGTTGACATCATGCTATCATAACCCAACTGGCGAAACTAAAATAAAATAAAGCAAAATTATCCCACATATTCCTTAAAACAAACTGCTTGTTTTTCAAAAAGCTAATTCTTCAAATAATGTTCTTGCTTGTCATAATGATTTCTAAGGCAGTGAAACTTTTCCCCCATTAAAAATGGGGAGGGCTCATGGATGGGATTAAAAATTGCATCTTGGAACAGAGTCTCCATTATATTATCTCTGGGAAGTTTGTACATCAACTGTCAAGTCTATTTCCCTAATCCTACTGATTAATAGAATCTTATCTTCCCCCTCACTCTTCTTCTCACTAGGACAAGATGCGCAGCCCCCAGAGTAATGTGTAATTATCAAGCCAAGAAGCTTTTGTCACAGTGTAGTTGCAACAGAGAAAGATTATGCAGCCACAATGCCAACAAGCTTGAGGTTAATATATCCTTGTCCAAGTATATTAGAACCTATAGAAATAGGTTCCTAATGGTCTGAAACAAAACAGGTGATGTATATATTAGGAGATGAATTAAGATAGGAACCTAAGGGTTAATTCTTGCTATAAACTTCATTAGTAGTCTATTGATTAAATAGAATTCATCTTGGGCATGAATACCATTTCTCTTATGAAATCACAGAATTGCAATTATATTCAGTTACGGTACTTAGGAATAATTTGGCCTCTAACAGACAGTCCAATAAGGAGAATATACTACCGAATGATTTTTCAAAGTTGTTGCAAGAACAATATAATAATAAATTGGCTTCTGATTGAATCATACTTCGATAAAAGCACCAGGACATAATTTGGGCCAGATACAAACTATTTATTTTACCCATTAATTTACTTTTTCTTTCCTTCTAGGGCTCAAAGCACTGTCCATAGCACTCCCTTTTCCAATTTTTTCCACACAGCAAAAACTTGTGAGGTAAGTTAAGAGTGATGGTCTCAAATCTCCTTGTCTCTGAGGGTAGATTTGAGCCTGGTTCTATTCAGTCCTAGTCAGAGAAAAGGCTTTGATTTTGGAGATAAAATTTCATCTTGCTAAACCCTTAACTTCTAGCTTAGAGTGAAAGAGATCTAATGAGAATTGAAGACTGAAAAAAAAAACCCAGAAAGAACAGAGAAGTAAATATCAAAGGTGCAGCTGGAGAACAGAGCAGATACCATGGAATAACATTTTTTTTATCAGTAGTTTGACCCACAGGGTGTGACCTAGCTTGAAATCCATACCTATTGAGAGCATTATCTACTAATAATGCATTCCTTTCCTATTTAAAATAAAGTATAAAAAAACCTATTTCTTCCGAGATTCTTTTTTTAGCATTGTACTGCAAAGTAACTTATAAAAAAAATATGTCAAGCACTCTGACAGTGAGCTAAATTATAAATCACTCAAGATTTACTAACAAACCTACATTTTGACAGATATGCACTTGAATGTATTTAGAAATAAATGAATAATTTGGAGAGCAGTGTAACTTATAGCAATTATAATTAAGCTAATTAATTTAATTGTTAACATTACTGCCTGATGCTTTGTAAACTGTCACTTCAGCTTACCTTCCTGTGATCTCACATAAGAAGATTAAGTCCTTCTCCTTCAAAACCAGGCATTCAACCTTTTCTAATCTTATTCTAATTTAAATCCTTTTGCCAGTTGATGGCTGATATTTTTTTCATCAGGAACATCCCAATCTTCTGTCTTAATAATACTTTAGTAGAGGGAGAAAACATTACAGTACAATAGTTATCTGACAGTAAGGGTAAATATAAGGATAAAAAAACAAGGCCAACATTACACCAGAAAATCTGTTGACATAAAACTAATTGAACTTCCCATGCATTCCTAAGGGAAGCCTTTTTTTTTTTTTAGCATTCACTCCCTGTCACACTACAAAATGAACAAGTGAAAACTTGTTTAAATATTCATTTAACCTTCTACTATGACTTCCTCATGAATCCAGAAACAGACTTAATTAAACACATTGCTTATTCTGATTTTGTTATTGCAGTCCATCAACGGATTTTGTGCTTTGGAATTCAGTCCTACCCTTCCTGAGAAGACACTGCTAAGATCATGGCACTGAGCTTCCAAGATCAAAGAGGAGTCTCTGGTAGCAAAAATCCAATGTCAGGAAAGCTTTCCATCTTTCAGTATTTCCAAGATCAGTTCTTTCCGGTGCTATACAGGATGAAAGAAGAAGAAAGAAGAAAGAAGAAAGAAAGAAAGAAAGAAAGAAAGAAAGAAAGGGAAAAAAGGAAAAAGAAAAAGGAGAAGAAGAAAAAGGAGAAGAAGGAGAAAGAGGAGGAGAAGAAGAAGAAGAAGAAGAAAAGGAAGAAGAAGAAGAAGAAGAAGAAGAAGAAGAAGAAGAAGAAGAAGAAGAAGAAGAAGAAGAAGAAGAAGAAGGAGAAGAAGAAGAAGAAGAAGAAGAAGAAGAAGGAGAAGAAGAAGAAGAAGAAGAAGAAGAAGAAGAAGAAGAAGAAGAAGAAGAAGAAGAAGAAGAAGAAGAAGAAGAAGAAGAAGAAGAAGAAGAAGAAGAAGAAGAAGAAGAAGAAGAAGAAGAAGGCTATGAACCTGCTGGATTCAATGCTCTTTTAATCTTCAAACCCCTCCCCTATTTTTTCCCTCCATCCTGGAGCACGTTTAACAATTCCTCTCTCCCAAAAAAGAAGTGGGAAAGAGACTTGCAGTGAGATCCATCATGCTGACAAAGATTTCTTAGCAACTCGAAAGTCAAGACTTTCTGAAAGGACAGGTGGGATTGTCATGTCCTGCCTAAAGTTTACTCACCATCCACATTGCTCTTTTTGCTTCTTTTCCTCTTCACATCTTCCTGCTAATTACATTCTCCTACAGCATTTGTTTTTCTGTTTTGTAGAATTGTCCTTTGGATTGCTTCTCTTTCTTTTTCTTTTAGGAATCCAAGCATGGATTATGATTATGAGAAACTATGTACTTTTTCATAATCCAAGCATGGATTATGATTATGAGAAACTATGTACTTTTTCATCTCTCCAACCCTCAAAAGTGATTGTACAGGTGAGTGTGTTTATTTGTTTGATTTCAAAGGCAGACATCAACACTATTTATAAACTTTAATAATCCAAGCATCCAGGCTTCATCAAATTCTTAAATACAAGTAGCTTTGCTTTGTTCTTGCTTTCAGCTGCAGACTTGAACAGCTGTTGTCTCAAGAAAAAAAGTGCTATGCTGTTAAACACCTCACATGCTGAGGATAAGATAGAGAGAGGACAGGGCAGGAAAATAATGTTACTCAGTGAAGAAATGATAGTGGGCTGTTTCAATAAAGTCACCTCCCCACCGGGGAATAAAGTATCTGAGTCCAAAAGCTCTAAACCTGAACCCTCACTGCAACCTCGCAAACAGAAATGGTGTTGGCTGCAATGCAGCATTCTTCCTGCAAGTTGCAAAAAAATGCTACTGCAGCATTTGTCCCAGCAGCAATCAAATAACTGTTCCTGCTCTTCTTTCAAAATTGAACATAAATTGATTTACTGTTGAATCACTTCTATGACACAAGTTCTGAAAAAAAAAAACCCCTACCCTAAAAGATTTGAGTACATCCATGAGATGGGAGAAGTTATGGTTCTTTCTAAAAACTTGGGGGGGGGAGGGTATGCCTTTCTTTTGTGTAGGCCTTGCTTCTTTCTTCTGCAGGGAGAAAGGATTCCTGTTGTTGGGAACAGTTTCCTCATCTCTGCATGGAAAAATATGGTCCTAGTGCCTGGGATTTGTTCTGCTGCTGCTGGGGGGGGGGGCTTGGAGGAATGGAAAAGCATATTGCCTTATTCCTGACATTACTTCAGCTCCTGACTGGGCACACTGGCAGCAGAAGCAATTTGGCTCTTGAGCTGGATTTATTCTCCCACCTTGGGCTGCAGAAAATATGGGAAAGGGCATAATGAGATGAAATGAGTAACGAGGGCATGCTTTTCCTTTCCCTTGGGTGTCCTCATCAGCAATTCTCCCTGGGCCTCCCACAGGTTAATTATTGGTATACTGTATGTCAGAATGCCACCAACACCACCCCATGAAAAGATTGATGGGAGGGCTTAGTGCTGTGCAAGAATCAAAGGGAATTGAGTGCTTGCCATTCCACAAGCATAGGGCTTTATTTCTCCCTCAGTTTTTTTTCCTTCCCTCCCACTACTTCTTTATTTTCTTTATTTTGTCAGCTATTAACTAGGAGCACAGTAAAACATTCACATCCCATAAGGAACAGACCATTTTACAAATAATACATTTGTATTTATAAAAAGGATAGAAAATGGGGAAAGAGACGCCGCCGTGATTTTCGGATGAAATACCAAAGCACATTCATGGAAAAATTAACAGAAACCAACTTGAGATAAGATATCTACTTCAAAAGCCTCGGGACCTCATTCTGACTGCAAGGGTATCCATTGCGTATTCTTACCTGTAGAGATAATTATAATTACTCACCAGTAGTGATTTTTCTGCTTGAGTATACTGTTGCCCGTCACTCAGTTGCATGCAAAATCATCTCGATTAAATAGCGTAAAACTGAATTAAAGACTTTGTTGTTCTGGATATTTAAAATGTTTGTTATGCTTGTTCTTACTGACATCCTTGGCCAACTGCACCATCTAATTATTGAACGAAAGGCTGTGTGAACATTGTGCAATGGGAGAAGCTACTCATTTCAAAATCTAGTTAAACCTTTTTTTTAAAAAAAAGGATATGATGAGTAGCATTACTTATTGTACAAAGTAATTCAAACAAGTAGCTCTGTCTTTTTGTAAAGTTACATTAATGGAGTTTTGCAAGACTGAAAGTATTTCTTCCCTCCTTTATCCAGAAAACTAGGATTTCTGAAATGTTTCCCATGCTCTCACTTCTTCTGGTTATCCAATCTGCAGCTCTCTCTCTCCTATCTCCCAAGGTCATTCATAAATACCGCTACTGTACATTTATAGCTGCTTTATATACACACATGAATTTTTGTGCACCTCATTAAAATTTTCTTCTTTGATTCTTTTTATTTCCAAATTTTTATTTGGCTGGATCTGGTGGATTTCTGTGCACTTTGAAGAAATTGCCCTTCCCATTTGCCTGAATTGCTTGGAAACATTTCATGTTTAGTAGTTAACTTAGTAGCTAGCTGTGCCAAACAGGAGGTGGGTGGAAATACTTTTAAATACTCCCATTCTAAGATTAGAGAAAAACATTAAAATTCCATATCTGCTCACTTGCCCTGCAAAGAAGTAAAGGGGCAACAGGAAGAGTGATCTCTCGTCCTCTGAGCCCCCTCCCTTTTTTGTTACAAATGTCCCAAGGGTTTTGATGAATGAGTTTTGGAAACTATAATGGTTTGAAGGTTCTTAACATTTTTGTAAGGGAAGTGAGTTTTTGTAAAAAAAAAAATGTAACATAGTGATTAGGAGACTGTAATGTGAAACAGGAGGAGATTTTCAAGTTTTTTTTATGTTTGCTATGTATTTGATAGGTGGCTTTACAAAAGCTGTCAAGCACCACCTCCATCTGCTATGTGGGGGAACAATAATATTATTAATATACATGTTTGTTGAAAGTTTTACAAAATAATGCCCCCCCAAAGCAGATATGTTGGCTATGTAAAAGGAAACAAAATCCATATTAAGCCCAGTTAAAATGTGCAAGTTTTTGAACTTGTACAGAATCTTTATCAGGACAAATGGTTAAAACTGCAGGAAAGTATAGAGTAGAAGGGTAATATGCAGGCTTTTTAAAGCCCTAATTGCTTCTGGCTTAAACCTGGTATAATGGTTAAGGCAGGGGTTCCTAGCCCATGGTCCATGGACCAACACCAGGTTGCGGCATGCCAGAAACCGGGCCATGCAAACAAGTTAAGTCCCATCTGTGGGATGCAAAACCATGCCCCCTCCGGTCCATCGAAAAATCTCTCTCCATGGAATTGGTCCCCGAGGCTGTCAAGTGACTAGAAACCAGGAGAGTATGAGTTCTAATCCCACCCTATGCAAAAAGGCAGATAAATGAATTGGGCCAGTCATTCTCTTTCAGCCCTAGGAAGGAGGCAATGGCAAACCAATTCTGAAAAACTTTGCCAAGAAAATTCAGCAACTTCTCCAGGGAATTTCTGAGAATCGGACATGATAAAATGGAAATAAAACAGTCTTATGGTTGATCCATACTTCGTTCTTGTCCTGGTGCATGGCAGGCCACCAATCATTTTGGAAGTGCAGGAATGGATGATATAGACCAGGGTTGTCAAACTTTGCCGGCCTATGGGCCAGATGCATCACGCAGAAGCTATGCCCACCCCAGCTCCAGCAAGAGGAAAAAATTGTGATACATTACGACATGTCACGTGATGCGGCAAGTTTGACACCCCTGATATAGACAATCCTCAAATTGTAACCCCACTTGAGTCCAAAATTTCTGTTGCTAAGTGAGACAGCTGTTAAAGTGGGGTTTGCCCCATTTTATGACCTTTCTTGCCACAGTTATTAAGTGAATCATTGCAGTTGTTAAGTTAGTTACACAGTTGTTTAGTAAATCTGGTGCTCCCCATTGACTTTGCTTACCAGAAGTTTGCAAGAGATGATCATCTGACTCCGGGACACTGCAACCGTCCTAAATAAGTCAGTTGCCAAGCACCCGAATTTTGATCATATGACCTTGGGGATGCTGCAACAGTCGTAAGTGTGAAAATAGTCATTAGTCACTTGTTTCAATGCCATTGTATCTTCAAACAGCCACTAAATGAACTGTTGTAAGTTGAGAACTGTCTGTATTGTCCTCAGCTTGCCTCTGTGCTTCTAGAAATATGAACTTTACTTGATTAGTCAAAATATGTTTTTTCCCTTTCATAGAACAAGTCACGCAGCCTAGTTTGCCTGCTGTGTTTTATTCCATTTTTACACAATAGTTCCATCTTAATTGCCTGATGTGTGCTCTGGTGGGCACACACACCTGGTCTCTGTTTCTGATCGCCGTTTCACAATAGCTGCTGGGCTGGCTTCCATGAAAGGATGAAACATGGTTCAATTTAGTTGAATAGGAATAACTTCTCTTGGAATGCTGGATCTTTGTTTTCTTCTTTGAAATGTATGAAATTGGCAACAGTTCTCCATTTCTTCCTAGCCCAAAGGTCAGGAGGAGCAATAAAAATATGGCCTTTTACTTTTAAAAAAAATCACTCGTACTTAAAAGAAGAAAAGAGAAGGAAAAGCAACTGATGCAAAGCTGTCTGCAGGGGCTGGTTAAAAAAACACCCAGCCTTGATCACATTCATGGCCACCATCCTGACTTTTCCTGAGGACACTCCTAAACTTTCCTGGTACAGATGAGGGAGGAAAAGAGACAGTTGCCTTGATGAGATGGATGACCTGGAAGTCTAATAATACATTTTTTTTAAAAAAAAAAATCTATCCATGAAATCCATTGAAGGGTTAGTGCTCCAAGATATTACTATGCAGGAAGAGCACAAAGGAGTAGTTCAATACTCAGGGATTGCCACAAAAAAGAGGGAGTCAAGCCATTCTCCAAAGCACCAGAAGGCAGGACAAGAAGCGATGGATGGAAACTAATCAAGGAGAGAAGAACCTAGAAGTAAGAAGACAGAACAATTAACCAGTGGAACAACTTGCCTCCAGAAGTTGTGAATGCTCCAACACTAGTAGTTTTTAAGAAGAGATTGGACAACCATTTATCTAAAATGGTATAGGGGGTTGGACTAGAAGACCTCTAAGGTCCCTTCCAACTGTGTTATTCTATTCTGTTTATTTCAATTAGTTTCTTTTCCTTTACTTTAAATTAATTAATTAATTAAATTTCTTAAAGAGGCCTCATTTCCAGTTAATTTAACCATGGAGGGATAAGCAGCTGAAGAATTTAGTCTGCTGCAAGTGTGCAAATTGGAACCAAACATTACCTCTGTACATGACAGGATCCAATTGTTGTAACTGCAGCTATTTTATCACTGCAATCTCCTTATTAAATATTTTAATCTCCACTTAGTCTCATTATTATGATCATTATTATGATCAGCTATTTAGTCAAGCCATTTTTGTGGTTCTTTCCAAACAAAATTACTCTGGATTTTTTCCAAAGACATGATACCAAATTCAGATTTTGGTATTCAGCCTCCATGAGTAATTCTCCATGAATAACCTGGAAATTAAAGCTTCTGTGTTTCTCCTTTCCTGGAACAAGTAATTATAAATGATTTTTGCTTCCTCCATTCTGTATATCTGACAAGGCAATCCCATCAGTAGTTTTGGAGGGCAGTGATGTCAGAGCTTTTGTTACCATTGTCATTGTTGTTTTAAAAACATTCTCTTCAGAAAAGAGAAATTCTTTGTGCCAACTGCAGCAAAGAACTCTGCTTTCAAAGTGACCACTTGATTATAGTTAACCAGTTATGCTCATCAGCAATTTAGGTTTTTCCAACAGACATAGAAACCTAACCCTGATTCTTTCCTTTGATTGATCGTAAGCCATCAAGTTGGTGTCATCTTTTAACAACCACATAGGATCATCCATCCCTAATTTGGCCTTTCAGGTCTTACTGCACTGAATACATCCACCTGACTGCTAACCATCTTCTTCTTCTTTTTCCTTCCACTTTTCCCAGAATTAAGGCCTTGTCCAGAGTTAGTTCTTCACATAAAGTGTCCAGAGTAGGATAATTTGACTTTTGTCATTTGTGTGTAAAGTAAGAACTCTGGGAGGTTTTGATGATGTTATTGTTTATTTTCTTGATTGTCAGGAGTCTCTCCAATACCAAACTTGAAAGCATCAATACTCTTCTTACCCTGTTTCTTCCAAGTCCAATTTCCCCTTCCATAGAGTGTTACATGGAAGATAATTGCATTACTATTCTGAGGTGTAGACATATGACAGCATCTGACTATATTTTCCAAGTCTTTATTGCTACTCAAACAAGTGCAGATCTGTGGCTTATTCCCTAGTAGCAAATTTTCCTTTTTATAAATATTGCTCTTTCCCCTCACACTATCAAACCAAATCATTTTCTCCTGTTCATTGTTTCGCCATGTTTTTTGCTGGATCATGCAATATAAACTTACTGAGTTTCAGTATTTTCCTGGGCTATTTTTTTTAATTGCTTATAAGTGCTATTCCATCTAGTGCTAGGACTGAGCAAATTCATCCCTATTTGTGAATCAAGAAGAATTTGAATTTGAAGAATTCAAAGAATCTGAAACAATATACTTACATATCCACTCACTATTCTCCTGAATGTTACTTCATTTTTACAGTTGCCTGTCTTTGCAAATCATCCTTGCTCCCATCACACCCATATATTGCTTCATGCAACAATTCCTATTTTAAAAAAAATTCTGTTTCAGGATTTCCTCAAATTCTGAGCTTCTTGACCTTTTGGCCATGATCAAGTGTAGGATTTCCTCAAATTCTTTATTAGATTCTCAGACATCCCATTCTTTTCAGCCCAACCCCTCTTCCTTCATATGTTTTCTTTTTCCTGTGATTCATCTTCATCCATTCTCTCTATATGAAGGAGCCATTTCAATGCTTCTTCTGTACCAATCACTTTTAATTCACTCTGTAGATATTGAGCTATTTTTGACTGTATTTCTTCTTATTTTACCATGCACATTTTATTGTATTGCATTCAATTTAATTTATAGTAAGTAAGGCATTTGATAAAATAAGGTATTTGACCAGTAAGGCATTTGATAAAGTAGACCACAACTTACTACTTGATAAAATAAAAAAATGTGGGTTAAACAGCATCACCACTAGATGGATTTGTAGCTGGCTGATTGGCCATGGTCCTCAATGGAACCGCATCTACATGGAGGGAAGTGTGCAGTAGGGTGCCCCAGGGCTCTGTTCTGGGCCCAGTGCTCTTCAACATCTTCATCAATGATTTTTATGAGGGGATAGATGGGGAACACATCAAATTTGCAGGCGATACCAAGTTGGCAGGAATAGCCAACACTCCAGAAGATAGGCTTAAGATACAGAAGGACCTTGACAGACTTGAACATTGGGCATTATTTAACAAAATTAAATTCAGTGATGAAAAAAATAAGATTCTATATTTAGGCAAGAAAAACAAAATGCAGCGCTTTAGTATAGGTGGTACCTTGCTCAATAGTAGTAACTATGAGAGAGATCTCAGAATCCTAGTTGACAATCACTTAAATATGAACCAGCAGTGTGCTGCAGCTACCAAAAAAACCCAACACAGTGCTAGGCTGCATTAACAGAGGGATAGAATCAGGATCACATGAAGTGTTAATACCACTTTACAATGCCTTGGTAAGGCCACACTAGAATACTGCATCCAGTTTTGATCACCACGATGTAAAAAAGATGTTGAGACTCTAGAAAGAGTACAGAGAAGAGCAACAAAGATGATTAGGGGACTGGAGGCTAAAACATATAAGGAACAGTTGCTGGAATTGGGTATGTCTAGTTTAATGAAGAGAAGGACGAGGGGTGACATGATAGCAGTGTTCCAATATCTCAGGGGCTGCCACATAGAAGAGAGAGTTAAGCTATTCTCCAAAGCACCTGAAGACAAGATAAGAAGCAATGGATGGAAACTAACCAAAGAGAGAAGCAACCTAGAACTAAGAAATTTTTTTCTGACAGAACAATTAATCAGTGGAACAACCTGCCTCCAGAAGCAGTGAATGCTCCAACACTGGAAGTTTTAAGAAGAGAAGAAACTGGACAACCATTGTCTTAAATGGTATAGGGTTTTCTGCCTGAGCAGGGGGTTGGACTAGATGACCTCTAAGGTCACTTCCAACATTATTGTTATTGTTGTTGTTGTTATGATCATTGCACAGTCAGCCAGATGTTCAGACTGGATTTGGCATTTTGTCTACCTATTGAGTCCTTATCAAGGACCTGGGATAGGCAGATGTGGATGTTTGATGGTATTACAGATATTGTCGCAGGATGGAAGCAGTTCCTAGTAAGACCGCTGTTCTGTTTCAATAGAAGAGGCATGGAGACTAAGCGGAGTAACAAAAACAGTCTTCCTTTATTGCCATTCACCAACAGAACAGAGAACAAAAATGGCACAAGCCCTTTTATAGTCCCCTGGCAGGGACAGCATCAGTCAATCATTCCACAGCATTTTCCCACCTTGCACACATGTGCAAGGCTGGAGACAGCCTGCCTGGTCCCGGGCAACCATGAGTCATTCAGCAGGCTCAGGACACAACACTCCTCCCCCCTTGGATTAACCAATAAGTACACACTTATTATTTGTACATCCATACACATATACACGTGTTCACTTGAGCATGTTGTTATTTCTAAATACAGTTTTGCCTGCTCACAGGCAACCCAAGATTTACATCTCTTTATTCCAACAATAATACATCATACTTTATAGTACCATAACGTACTGTATAACACCCTTCTTTTGAGTGTGTTCTGATTGATAGAGAACTACTAGGCTCCTCCTATACTTGACAGGAACCTCACATAGTCCTTTAGGTGTTTGGGTGGGCCCTTGGCCCTCTCCGACCTTCTTGGAGCCAGTGTGTGTGCCTGACTAGGCAGACCAGGACTTTGGTGCCCCATAGATCCCACACTGCTGACTGGCTGGATCCTCTGAACCCAAACCAGAGTTCCTTGGTGGGGTGGAATTCCCCAAGTCCAGTGGTGGGGTGGAATTCCCCAAGCCCACAATGGACCCCTCTTGGGAATGCTGTCCCTCGAGCCCAAGACCAGCAGGTGGAGTGGCCTGAGAAGCTGATTGACAGCAATATCCCATTGACCCGGCATCTATGCCAGAGTCAGGAGCCGCCTCCATGGTAAAACCCCCTTCTGGAACATGTGCTGCAGCCTGTGAAGGTCCGCTGTGGCAGAGAGACTGTGGTCCACAATCATAATTGTGGTCCTCCCCCCCCCAAGAGCAGAGCCAGGAGTAGAAGTGTGGCTGGGAAGCCTCCAGCGCAGTTGGTCAAGATGACATCGAATCACACGACCATCATCCAAGGCCACTTCATAGGACAGCGGCCCAGAGACCTTGCATACCACTGTTGTTACCCAGAGATGTCCAGGTCCATAGTTCCTTGCCCAGACCGGATCGCCCACCTGTAGTCTCCTAGGTGCCTGCGGCTGTGTCACCTGTGATGCCACCCAGTCTGGGTGCAACCTGTCCAGTTTCATGATGAGGTGGTGACCCCAGCGTAGTTCTGCTGGGCTCTTCCCAGTGGCTGTGCAAGGTGTGGTGCATTGGCAAAGAAGAAAATCAGCTAACCTGTGATGCCAGCTGCCATGAGTGATTTTGAGAGCATCTTTGGTAGTGCGCACCATCCTCTCAGCCTGGCCGTTGGAAGCTGGATAGAATGGTGCTGAAATGGTGTGCCAGATCAAGTTGGCCTGTAGAAAAGCCTGAAACTCAGAAGAAGTGAATTGGGGTCCATTGTCGGAGACAAGGACATCTAGAAATCCATGGGAGATGAAGATTCCTCTCAGCACCTGGATGGTCCTAGTAGTAGTAGTGGAGGAGACAGGAACGACGTCTAGCCACTTGGAATGGCTGTCCATGAGGAAAAGGAAGAATTGTCCCTGAAAGAGCCCAATGTAGTCGATATGAACCCTTGACCAAGGGGCATGTGTCTCCTCCCACCTATGTACAGGGGCCTGGGGCATTTCAGGCCTAGACTGCTGGCATGTTTGGCACCCATGAACCTGGGCTTTGATCTCTTTATCGAGCCCAGACCATCAAAGATGGCTGCACATGAGCGCCTTCATCCGGACAATTCCAGGATGTCCCTCATGTAGCAAGAGCAAGACTCTAGTCCTCAATGAGGCTGGGATCCCTACTCTGCTTCCACATAAAACAATCCTTGAAGGTGGAAAGCTCATGCTTTCTCTTCCAAAAACTCTGGAACTCTGTACCTAGACACATGTCAGGCCATCCTGACAACACCCATGTCAGCATGCATGTTAGCGTGTGATCAGTGGCAGTTTCAGCAGCCACATCCCTAGCATTGAGGGGGAAATCAGGCAATTCCTGAATGGAGAGAATGTGAAGAACAGGAGCAGGATCTGCCTCTACCTGCTGTAGGGGTAACCTGCTGAGGCCATCTGCATGGCCCATTTCTTTGCCTGGTTTGTGCACCAGAGTGTAGTCATATGCTGCCAGCAAAATTGATCATCTCAGCATTCTAGGAGATATTATATGAGGGGTTTGTTGGTTTGTTGTAAACAAACCCGATGTCAACGCTGAATCATTCAGCAGGCCCAGGACACAACAGCCGCCTTTTGCAATTGACTAATGGTGAATTTGTTAATGCCAATGGTGTTCAAGTGGTGCTCCAGTTGTTTTGGGATTGCACCCAAGGCGCCTATTACTATTGGTACTATCCTTGCTTGCTTTTGCCACAGTCTTTCTATTTCTATTTGTAGGTCTTTGTATTTTGTTATCTTCTCCATTTTTGGATGTACTAGTGCAGCGCCAGGTGGATGGATGTCTAGCTACCAGGGTATACCGAAAACCAACGTGTACAGAGAGGATTCTCCACTTTAGGAGTAATCACCCGATGGCCCATAAAGCCAGTTGTGTCAGGACACTATTCAAACGAGTGGAGACACACTGCAGCACCGTCAAAGCCAAAAAAGAAGAGAGAAACCACCTCTTCCGAACATGTAGAGGCAACGGCTACCCGGTTAAAATCATTAATCAGTTCAGGAGACCACCTGGACTCCGGAGTAACCCTGCATCTCAAGAATCCGTGCCTCAAGCCACCACACGTATTGCCCTCCCCTATATCCATAACGTATCGGAAGCCACAGCTAGGATCCTGGCACCACACAAAATACAGGTGGCCCATAGACCCAACCAAACACTGCGAGCGGCCATAATGCGCCCTAAGGACCCGCTCCCCAGCACCGAAAGATCAGCAGCCGTCTATAGGATTGACTGTACGGACTGCCAATGTAATTATACTGGGGAGACTGCTAAACGCATTAAGACCAGGGTCCATGAGCACGAATTAGCAGTGAGAAGGAGAGACTGTCACTCCCAAATATGGGCCCATATGGTGGATCTAGGCCATAAGTTTAACTTTAGTGATGTCAGTGTATTGGCAAATGATAACACCAAAGGGGGCCGCCTTCTTAGAGAGGCATGGCTCTCAGACAGTAAGTCTATTAATAGGCACATTGACCTATGCCCATCCTATTTAGCCTTAAGATCATGGAGTGCCAATAATCGGCGGCAACACCCCCGACGGTTTGATAACAATCTGGGTAGCACCCGCACCGCCCAACGAACCAGGTGCAATTCGAAAGAAAGGAAGCAAACGCGAGGCACCTTGACCATCCCCGCGGGACTGCCGCAATCCCAGAAGATCAGGGGAGGGACAGGAACCAAGGTCCGGACCCCCGGCTACAAAGAGGAGATGAGGGAAGATACGGCAGGTGAAAATGCGGAGGAATCACCAAACGCAATGGCCTGCCCACACACCAAAAGAAACATCGCAGCTGGTCGGGAAAGGAGGAGAAAACCTCCCCATGTAGCTGGAACGATCAGCTCCTATGAGGACAAACCACGGGAGGTGGTTGATGATGAACCCCTACATACCGTTGGAGAGGAGGAAGGAAAGTCGGAGAGCGGCAGGGGGCGAGAGATCGAGCTGTCATACCCCCTACCTGACGATCCTGAGGACTCCCATAGAACATACGCGAGCGCTTCCAACAAGGTAAAAAAGGGGAGAACTAAGGAAGAACACGGTAACCAGGAGGGACGCGCCCCGATGACTGTGCACACACCCCCAGGATTGAGCACTCGGAGTAAGACACGTGCGAGACAGCTGGGCATGACAACGAACAAGAGACGACCCCTCCACCATGCGGAATACCCCCCCACGCTATATCAGACTCGTAACAATTTACGGGATTACCAGGATGATAAACATATTAAAACCGAAAGCATTGAGACCGGAAATATATGGGACTCTAAAAGTAGCAACCGGACAGAACGGGGTGGAGAAAGGAACTTGGAACGTCCACCACCACCCAAGCCTGAGGGGAGATCGGAACATGAAAGCAACCGAAATAACTGGAATTGCCATTCAGCTAATCTGAGGCTGGGAGAACTGGAGACGGACGAGGATAAAAATACAACTAAGAAGAGAAAAAAAGCGCAGGCCAACTACACACGGCTGAACCAATCAGGCCCCATAACAAGATCAAGGAGCCGAGTGCAAACCTCGACACGCCTATAAAAAGACCTTCTCATTCTCTGGCACACCAGCCCTGAGGATGCCGGCAGGTGACGGCGAAAGCTTGGCGCTTTTTAAAACTTTTATAGTTTTAACCCATTAAAAACTTCTTTAGTTTTTATTACCCTAGTGTTCATTTTTATATTTTATTATATATATATATATATGGCATGTCTATGGTACAAATACCAGGAGAGTATAAATACACACATACATGCATGTTTATATACATCAATTAATAGAAGGTGACTAAAACATCAATAGGTGACTAAAACATCAATAGGCAACATTTTGGTCTGAAGGAAATTTTAAATGATGACAGGATATTGTGAGCACTCTTTCACAAAATGGCTGACATAGGGAAGCTGATTGTTCATAAAATAGCTGCTACATTGGGTCAAACCAGCCACAAACTATTCATTTGCCAGATGACAGACTTGAGACCATAGTGATCTTGCCACCTTCTCTAGCTTCCAGCAATGCCTTACAATTACAATATTTTTGGATGGAGATACAATCTCCTTCATTTTGATTATCAATAAATGCTTTTGGTTCCTGTAAGCAGTCTTGTAAACATTGAATATGGTTGGAGCTTTGCAGCTTACTATTTTTCCATTAATAATAATAATTTGAAAAAGATTAAAGTCATATTTGGTAGTGAGCACAGTGGGCACCGTGAGACATAATGATATCCACAGTGTAGAAGCGTATCCCTCTGGCTTATCAACTTTAAAAAAAAATCAGATAAAAAGGAGATAATGAAAATATCAGTGCCAATTTTGATTCTTCTATAGTGGATAATGATCTAGAGATTAAAATAGTTAAACCTGAAGAACTTATGCCTCTTTTTAAAATATTGCAAAATATGTATATCTCACTAGTGCACGAGAGTTGTTTACAGTTGGTTGCTAAGTAATGAAAGGTAAAAGACGATTTCTAACAATGTTCCAGTTATAGAAAAAGTAGGGAAAGAACATTGCATCATGAGACAAGGGCTTAGCAATATGGTTTAAAGGACAATCAGCCAAATAATCTCAAGAATCACAAGAACTCTAAATAAATGCAAAGAGAGGACACTGCATCGATGGCTGGGGATTTTAATCATCCTCCGCCAAGGCATCATTGCAAATACTTCTGGTTCATTTAGAACATACATTTATCCTCGGGCTATGTTTGGGACCCTTGAAGAACAGAAAGGGGGAAAATTACTATAAATAATTGTTCTGCTTTTCTTTTCCAACTAGTGCAGTTAATAAGACTGTTTTCCTTGCTCACCTCCCAGACACGGTTCCCACTCATCAGATTTAAGATTGGTCTAATATTATTTACTGGCAGGCTTCCATCTGCACTTGTCAGGACTTAGATTTTCAGTGCCCAAGTACAGCCTTGGAACATAATAAATAATATGAAAAGTGATTGCCTCCAATTATGTGGGCAATGCATTCTCTCCCTGCACCTTCAAACACATAGACAAATGCGTGGCTGTAGACTATCTTCCTAAAATAGAAAGAGTGATTTCATGTCAGAGGACCATAGTACTTGAATAAGTTTTGGTCCTAGTCAATAGCATTCAGAATAGAAACGACTTTGGTGACTGGGGCTCCTTTAACACCCATTTGGAGGCTACAGCTGGTCCAGAATGCGGTGATGCAGACATAAATGCACTACAAAATGCCCATGTGTCATCACTGCTTCATGAGCTGCATTGGCTGCCATTTGGCTTTGAGGTACAAAGACCTTTATGGCATAGGATCTGGTTGTCTGGAAGACCAATTATCTCCAACAATTTCTGCCCACCCATTAAGGACAGTGAGTTCACTCCAGGTCCCTTCAATTACACAATATTATTTATCAGAAAGCATATTTTCTCTGTTGCGTTATCTGGAATAACATCTCCCTAGAGATCCATATAGTTTCAATCTTGATATTAGTTGTTAAAAACATGGCTTTTATCATGTACAATAGAATAATCTGGATTTGGGAAGGAAGGAAGGAAGGGAGGGAGGGAGGGAGGGAGGGAGGGAGGGAGGGAGGAAGGGAGGAAGGAAGGAAGGAAGGAGGGAAGGAAGGAAGGAAGAAAGGAAGAAAGGAAGGAAGGAAGGATCTGAAGTACACCAAGTTGGAAAAGGTTGTGCTTTAAAAGAACATATAGGGTTGGTGATTAAGAGGGCAGACAATATATACATACGAGAGATAATGTTTCCTTATTATTTTATATATTTTGGAGCTGAAATTTCATACTGAAAAAATTTACTTTACCAATTATGAATTTCCTGTTCTGGCAGATAAGAGAAAAGTTGTATGCAGTTTGAAAATTCTCAGAGTGCTATGTGAACATAACTTAGTTTGCTGGCCTTCTGAATAGACCTGATAGGATTATTGTGCAGAAAAAAAGATGAGCTACACATGCAAATGGCAGAGACAAATGAAAGGTTATGCACATCTTGGACTAGGATGGTGTAAAGCCAATTTTGCTGCATATATACAGTATACACCTAAATCTATATGACAGTTTAATGTAATTATCAGTTTAGTTGTGTTTTATTTCATCAAATGAAATTTATGTCATCAAATTTGCAAATGACATTAAGCTGGCAGGAATAGCCAATACCCCAGAAGACAAACTCAGGATCCAAAAAGATTTTGACAGACTTGAAAAATGGGTCCTATCCATCGACATGAAATTTAATGTGGAGAAAAGCAGGTTTTACACCTAGGCCAAAGATTAGGTGAAACCTGGCTCAAAAGCAGTAAATGTGAGAAAGACCTTGGAGTCCTAGTGAACAATCACTTAAACATGACCTAGCAGTGTGCGGCAGCAGCCAAAAAGGCTAATACAATCCTTGATTGTATAAAAACAGATGCATAGAATCAAAATCACATAAAGTATTACTACTGCTTTGTAAATCCTTAGTAAGACCACACTGGGAACACTGCATCCAGTTTGGTTACCACATTACAAAAAAGATGTTAAGACTTTGGAAAAATTGCAGAGAAAAGCAACTAAGATGATCAAAGGCCTGGAGACAAAAACATATGAAGAATGGTTGCAATAATTGGGTATGGCCAATCTAGAGAAAAGAAGGACTAGGGGTGACATAATAGCAGTATTCCACTATTTGAGGGGCTGTCACCAAGAAGAGGGGCCAACTTATTTTCCAAAGCACCAGAGGGCAGGACAAGAAATAATGGATGGAAACTAATCAAGGAGAGAAGCAACCTGGAATTAAGGAGAAACTTCCTAACAGTGAGGACAATTAACAAGTGGAACAGCTTGCCTTCAGAAGTTGTAGGTGCTTCATCACTGGAGATTTTTAAGAAAAGACTGGACAGCCACCTGTCTGGAATGATATAGGTCTCCTGCTTGAGCAGGGGGTTGGACTAGAAGATCTCCAAGACCCCTTCCAGCTCTATTCTGATTGATTGACTTAATATAGTTCTTTTTTTAACACAGGGAATAGTTATATTTTTAATAATGTTACTTTTTATTCCGAGCAGGCAGGAGATGATAGATAGATAGATAGATAGATAGATAGATAGATAGATAGATAGATAGATAGATAGATAGATAGACAGATAGACAGATAGACAGATAGACAGACAGACAGACAGACAGACAGACATTTCAATATGAATTCTATATATATTAAAGAAAGCAAAATGAAATTAAATTAATTCATCTAAATTTTAAGAGGGAGAGCAGGGCAGACTTGTCAGTAACTCACTATCAAATCGGGGAGCAAGAATCCATTTTCAGCAATAATCTTTGTCTATAAGTATCCAATGTTGAGGACCAATACCAGTGAATGGAGATCAATACTGCGCCTGTCTGGCTTTTGAATCTCTTCAGAGTGTGCTTGTGAGCACTCTTTAAATCTAGATGCTAAACTGCAGCTGAAGTGGCAAGGCAATCCTTGTCTTCTGATTACTCTTATAATAAAAATTCAATTTATCTGTCCTGGATGGATCTGCAGAAGTGGTTTTTTTTCTGCCCTTTTTTCACATTAGCTGTAGGGATTGCCTACTGGTAGTTGACAAGATCACACCAGGTTATAGAGCATGTTTAATCTAACACACTTATCAAATTGTATTTCAGATGAGGTAAAAATAAAACTGAAAGATTGGTATAAAATTCAGGCCTGAGGGGGACCTTGGGCAAATTTTTCATGCAAGCCTTCTGCTCTGTCAACTTCATGAGGGAGTCAAGATTTCAAGTAGGAGATATACTTGTATAAGCAACATGAGTAAAAAAAAAACAAACTTTATTTTGTGATTGTGGTTGTCATCTTGATTTTTTTTGACCTCCCCCAGGTAGACGGCCCTGAAAGCTGCAACCTTAAGTTATGGGAGTGGCAATTTGACAATCAATGCTGGCTACCTAGATGAAAAACTAATAGCCACATCAAGATGTACTGTTTGGGAAATCTGCATTTGGATGGTATCAAGTTAAGTGCAGCTGATTCAAAAAGTTCTTTCTATGGATTTTATTGAAATAAGAGTTCATGAAAGCATTGGAAACATTCTGATATACTACATCTTTATTACTTTAAGCAGGAAACCCCATATTGTCTTCATGGTCTCACAGGAAATCTGAGCTTACAACCACCCTGAGACCTAAGAATACTTGAGGCTAAGCTTTTCATTTTTGTAAAGGCCAATATTCTTGGATATTATGGTACATGTGGATGCATTCCTGTGTCTTTCTCCATCCTGCATCTAGCTTACACTATCTTAAAGTACACAGTTATAATCCAAGCATGAAAACCTTTGTCCCATATTCAAATTGTTCACTTGGGTAGCATGCATAGGGGTATTACCCAGTTATGGAAAATGTTTTTTATTTCCTTTTTTTTTAACCTCACATAACTAGAATAGGACTAGGTGGCCATGCTACCCAAATGTTTTGAACTATAACTTCCATAGGCCTAGCTTGTATAAGTGAATTTCCAGTAATTCCAAAAAAGCCTCTTCTCAATATGGAAAAAGGCTAAGGAGACCAGAAAAAGTAAATGGTTATTTTTTTAAAATGGGCAATTAACCTAATAATTCCTCCAGCCAGAGCTTTTAGGCTTGGGCACAGTCGATTTCATAATTATTTCATGAACCCAACACACTTAATATATCACTGGCATAATTACTCCACACAGTATAAGTGGATGATGCTATTCTAGAACAGTCATGACAAGAAGCAGTGCAGTTTGCTCAGCAGTTTTGTGCAAGCATGCAGCCGGCCATCACGCAGGTACAACTGTAAAAATAGAAAATGTCATCTAAAGATATTGCTGTGCAACATGCTGGAGAGAACACGTTCTGCTAAGGCTTTGCCTTAAAATTTAATAACCACATTTTCAGAAGAACTTGTGTATTGGGAAACAGCTTAAAAATAAAAAGTTGGTGACTAATATTGTATAAATCAACTTTATGTCAGCATTTTAAAATGACCACAATATCTCCCTTGATCTATTACTGTACTTCCCTCAGTTCAAGGAGGTGGGTTTCAGTACTAGTTCAGTGATGTAGATAATGGCGTGAGAAATCCCAAACACTTTCATTTGGGAATAAACATCACAACTAAGTACAAATGGTGTTCTGAAATTCTCCATCAAATGTGTGTGACAGACAAGTTGGGTTGGTGATTTCTCCGGGGCACTGTTTTTCAACTTCAGCAGCTTTAAACTATGTGGATTTCAGCTCCCAGAATTCCCCAGCCAGGTTGAAAAACGCTCCCTGGAAGAAGGAGACATGGAACAGCCATTTGTCCAGGGAAAAATGCTAACTTAATAATATCAGTAGCCCCTCTACAAAAGAAAGTGACAGGTATTTGTCACGCTCCTAAGCAGAGACATTTAGATTAAAAGGGTAATATAGAAATTTAATTAATTCATAATAAATAAAATAATAATAATAATATTTCCCTTGAAATTGAATTGAATTATAGAAAATAAGGAGATTCACGCTCTTGAAAAGTCAATTATACAGTAAAAGCTAAGACAATCCCATTTAATCTTGGCCACCAAATAAATGCATGACCACTATTCTGTCCGTGAAAATTCTCCATTTTTTCTTTTGAAATAAATGCTGAAATACATCCTGTTAATTGAACTGAATGAGACTGGGTGGGAGTGGGGAGTGGGAGGCAAAACCATATTTTTTCCCTGTCAAACACTACTAAAAATCCAGCCACATTAAATAACCGTCAATTATC
This sequence comes from Crotalus tigris, assembly GCF_016545835.1. Taxonomy (NCBI): domain Eukaryota; kingdom Metazoa; phylum Chordata; class Lepidosauria; order Squamata; family Viperidae; genus Crotalus; species Crotalus tigris. The sequence goes on from NW_024097442.1 coordinate 585,853, forward strand.
TGTTTTCACCATGCCCAAACAAGCACAGAGGAAATTGGCTTCTTTTTTGCAAGCCACTTTTTTCTCATTTGGCTGAGGTGAAGAGACAGGACTCTGGAAACAAGCACGTGATTTGACTAGTGCCCAGGAAGCACATGGCTCCTTTGGAACACAATTCTACCCTCACCCCCTTCTTCCTATGAGAAGCTTCCTTTGCCTAGAGCCGAGGTATCAACATGATTGGATGAATCAAGAACCAGAACGGATGTTTCCTGCCATGCGGACTGAGCATTGTTGAAAAGCACATGAATTTTCCTTCTGCTTTCTCCTAAAAATGAGGCCATTTAGCTAATAGAAAGGGAATTCTCTAGACAAGTTCTGCTAATATTAATCTATTTTGACAAGCTGAAACAGCTTTCTGTAAATCTGCTGCTCTCTTTTAGTATAATTCAAATTTCAAATGTAATCCCAGCCCATCTAACAGAACAGACACCTTACAGACAATTGCCTAGAGAGTGGGTTTGGATTAAGTCTGAATAAGTTCCTGGGGGCTGAATGTTTTAAGGGCAAACTTTCAGATGGGTTAGATGTTGTCCTTAAAAAGGAAAAGCACACTTTTCTAGTTTCATAGGCTGTAGAAAGTAGGGGTGTGATGACCAAAGGGGCCTGGAAAGTACTTTTGGCCCTAATTTTTCCCTTGGAAATGGCTTGAAGAAATTATTTGATTTTTTTCCCCTTGCATTATACAAATAACCCAAAGAAAATTAAATGAATGAATGAATGAATGAATGAATCCTTCCTTCCTTCCTTCTTTCTTTCCTTCCTTCCTTCCTAAAAAAAAATCACACCTTCAGCAGGTTGCCTTCACATTTTAACAGTGTTACATGGGTTGACAGTTACTTAAAACTGGGACTGGGGGATATACAGAGGTTTATCAACAGCTGACTTAGTATATATAATTCACAGCTCATTTACATAAAAAGCAAATAGTGATAAAACATTCCTGATTTTTTTCCATTTCTAGCAGGGTTACATTTGATGGCATTGCATTCACCCAAAACATTGTGCATTGTGTATGAAAACCCAGCACAGAAACACAGAAGTCTCACAATATTTTAATATAAGACATATACAGGTAGTCCTCAACTTATGTCCACAACTGAACCCAAATTTTCTTTCATTACATGAGACAGTTGATAAGTGAATTTTGCTTCATGTTATGATCTTGCTTGCCACAGTCATTAAGTGAATCACTGAGATTGTTAAGTTAATAATATGATTGTTAAGTGAATCTGATTCCCTTACTAACTTTGTCAGATCACAAAAAATGATCCCATAATCCCAGGACATTGCAATCATCATAAATAGGAGTTATTTGCCAAGCGTCTACATTTTGATCACATAACCATGGGGATACTACAATGGTCTTAAGTGTGAAAAAGGTCATGTCATTTTTTTCAGTGCTATTGTAACTTGGAACAGTCACTAAATGAACTGTTGTTAAGTTGAGGACTACCTATATTAATCAAAGGCTCAACATTTTTTGTTCTCCATTTGGAGACAAGTTGTGCAGTTTGGGAACAGTTTCACCATCTTATTTGCTGCCTGTATAAATCAGCCTCCGATGGCAAGTAGCATATAGCTAATTATTGAACATGTGTCTGTCAACTAAAGTCAAGCATCCTTTGAGTGAAGCACAATGCCTGGTGGTTTTGAGGATATATCCATCCATCATTTTTGGTATGAACATCTTGTAGGAAGTTCTTTTAACTTCCCGGTTTAGCCTACAGCCTTGGTATTTCTTGATGCCAAGTAACCTACACTACTAAGTAAGTATACTTCAAGCCCAAACAAGGTCAGCCAGGTACTGGCTCCTGCATAGATATCTGTGAATTGGCCTTTTGTACCTACATCTTGAAATGTATTAACCAACTCCATGGGAAAGGACTAGCGAGCATTAACCCAAGCAGATTTGACTGTGAAAAAAATCTGTTTCAGTGCATTCAAGTTATCATAAATGTCCCAGCATAATTCTATGTCTCCTAAGACAAAAAAACTATAGTAAGTCAATGCAGGCTTGCAGATTTACTTACTAAGTAATGAACATATACTTTCAAGACTGTTGCAAGAGTATGGTATTACACAGAGTATCTTTTTCTCAGTGCAGTCCTCACTGTACGAATTCAGTTTAGGGAAACAGAAACCAAGTTTTGTCTGTCATTTTCCTCAAGGTTGTTCTCTGAGACACTGTGGAGTTACCCAAAGAAAGAGTACCAGAATCTTCTAGCAGTAACAAGACTTAGTGGGTCACAGATGCTAAGTACTCTGGCAATGATATGCTCTGCCAGGATCATGATCCATTGTCCTATCACCTCTTGTGATTTGCAGCCAGAAAACAAATTGTGCTACCTATATTGGCAGGTGAACAAATATTTTGATTAGCTAAAGATTAGCCAATATGTAGAGGGGCACAGAATGGCCTTGAAGAAAATACGTTCATCCCAAGAAAATAGGAAAGCATGAAAAAGAAGTTCAAGATTCCCTATGTCAATGATGATTCTCAGTCATCCTGGTAGAGTTGTTTGGAAGTTGAGTTATGGCAACTGGATTTCTTTTCCTTCTGGTTTGAAATATTTTGCTGCTTATTTTGCTACTACTCGGAGCAATGAAGCGTTTGAAACAAAAAAGAAAAGATGCCATGACTCAACTTCCAGTCAAGATTGCCCTGTCTTGACTCTCTTTGGTATAAAAATGAATAGAGGGAGAAGAAGCACAATCTGGTTTCCAAATTTCTTTGTTCTGTATCAACAAAGTAGACTTTTAACATTTTTTAAATGTCTGTACCCTGACATGGTCGGTCCGCCTTAGGTGTGCAGTAGCAAATCTAGCCCATCTCACCATATTAGGTAAAGGTGCCTCTCTCGTGCTGTCACAGGCATGAAAATTTGGTGGTGATGAGGACAGTAGTCTGTAAGAGGAGGAAAGCACACCATAAATGCTAATCTTATAGAACTTTGCCAACTTAAGGAGGAAGGATTGGATCTTTGGCACTACAAGTAGTCAACCATCTATTTAGTGACCATTCAAAGTTACAGTGACTTATGATTGTTACTCACATGTCCCCACAGTGACATGATCAAAATTCAGGTTCTTGGCAGCCAGCATGTATTTACATGGCTGAGCTGTCCTGGTGTCATGTGATTGCCATTTGTGGTCTTTCCAGCTGTCTTCCAACAAGCAAAGTGAATGGAGGACAGGAAGCCAGATTTGCTTAACAAATGCATAATTCACTTAACAACTGCAGAGATTTGCTTGACAACTATGATAAAAAGGTTGTAAAATTGGGCACAACTCATTTATCAATGCCCTGCTTGGCAACAAAATTATGTCTCCAACTGTGGTCATAAGTCAAGGATTATCTTTATAGAAATCAGCAGATAAAGCTGTATAATGCATGGCCAAGAGATGAGACAAGCACAGCATTGTGAAGACAAGTTAAAATTGGGGTTTGAAGGTGTCCAGCTGTGGTTGTTAGTAGCAAATGAAGAAAGGCTCTTGCTCGCTGCCATATAAAGTCATTCTGTGACTTTTGACAACTCACAAGATAATGCAGATGAAACTCTTTGAGCATTTAGAAAGCACATCACTCCATGTTAGATATTATTCATACACTGAAACTTTTGTTACTCGGTTTAGATATTTTGGTGGTTTTATATCACGCATGACTTTGGAGGCACAGAAAGAGAACTGAAGTGGTACTGTGCAAACAGATGTGGTGTGAAATAGATTAAGAAGGATCTTTTGAGAATAGGGCACAAGTGCAATCATTTTGCATCCCACTTGCTACCTGCCAACAAGGGAGGCCTTCTATCCAGGCTGCATTCGGCCTTTCCTTTTCCCCACAGGCCCTCACAGGAGGGTGGCATCTATGCCAATCTCTGCATTGCATGGCCCATGTTTGAAAGGTCTGTCCTGCCTGTTCCTTTTCTCCCTTGGGCCATCATGGTAGGGTTGATGCTGGTCCAGTCTCACCATTGTACTGTCCACACTTGAGAGGCGCATTCTGCCTGTGGCCCACTGGAGAGGCCTTCTGTGCTGCCCGCCCATGAGAGGAACATCCTGCCTATTCTTGTTTTCCCCGTGGGCCCTCACAGGAGGGTGGCTGATGGGCCCTCACAGGCAGGTTGCATCTGTGCCAATCTCAGCATTGTGGACCTCTCCTTCAGCATGCTGCACTAAACACTGATGACTCCCAGATGGGGAGAGGGGCAAGCAAGGACAGTGACAGCTGTCTGGTGACTTTCAAATGTCCAGTTGCCATGACTCTTCCTTAGCTCTTTTTGCAATGCTGAAACTGGCATGGATGCCATCTTCCCACAAGAGCCGTGGCAAAAAAGTGTGGGCATGATGCACCCATCACACATGGGCAGTGCAATGCTGAGGCAGGCAGGATGCAGTTCTTGTGCATGGGCAGCACAATGCCAAGATAGGCAGGGACATCATCTTTTTATGAGGGCCCACAGGAAAAAGGGAATGGCTGAACGTGGCCCAGGTGGAAGACTTCCCCAGTGTGTGAGTAGCAGATGGGATGCACCTCTCTTACATAGTGTAGTGATGGTGAAACCACAGACAGTTGCATGGAGTGGACAAAATCTGACCCAACAGATTTTGTAAGTCCAGATCTGGATCCAGAGATTCAAATCATCGTGACACTGTGGTCAACAGTTGCCTCCCCTGAAGAGATGTGCCAGGAAGGCACATCGAGTTGTCCTGTAGCAAGTTTCCTGTGACAATTTGTCCCATGCCAAGATGGCCATGCTAAGATGGCTGCACCAAGATGACCGTGGCGAGATGGTGGCACCAATATGTCATAGATTCCAGCAAGGACCCCTCATTTCAATTTATATCCTGATCTATAAATATTCTTCTTCACTGCTAAGCTGTGAAATGAGAGGCTATATATAAGTCAGTCAATCAATCAATCAATCAATCAATCAATGTGTTTGCACCTTTGACATAGAGTTATTCGTTATCCTAAAGTGGCAATCATGCTGAAAGAGACCCTCTCCTTTTCTAATTATTTGCATACAAACCCCAAAGCAAGCAATCTGACTGAAGCCTTTGCTCTGAATGACTGCCATCCTTTCCTCCCATCCAGTCCAGTGAAATGCAAGTTTCTTTACTTCTGCTCAGACAAACTGTTTTATTTCTCTCCTTCTCCCCTGCCTTCCTTCTGTCAGCCTTGGTCTCATTGTCATGCAAATGTTTTGAGGGCCTTGGAAGTCAGAGGCATCTCTCTTCAGATGTTGGTGATTGAAAGCTGGCTCAGGCCTTGTCAGATAAGGGCTACGGGATTTGTTTTTAGCTTCTGGCTTGGCTCTTCCTGCGGACAATCACTTTCACTCCCTGCTGCTTTGACAGAGAGGCTTAGAGGCATAAATCTTAATCAGCCACGAGCAAAAATGGAAACTGTCAGGGTTTCTGGCACATGCCAAAGAGCAGTGTCCTTTGCAGCCTTTTGTGCTCTAGGCCCCTGGGCCAGTTACACAAAGCAGAGATTTCCAAGGCAAGGCAGAGAGAGAGATAGAATGAGGCCGCCATTTAATATGCTAAGAGTGCTCCCCAACAGAGTCTTTTTGGGGTGCTTAACATTCAGGCCCTCACAACCTCCCAGTAGCACACCATTTTCTGGAGCACTTAGTGGGAAAAAGTAAGTGGCCGCTATTGGAATTTAGTGGAGAGCAAATGCAAGCTTCTCAAATGAACCCCTGTACAAGTTTTTGAATGGTTCATTTGATTTGGCTGAAAAAAGGAATTAGTTGGCTGGTGCCTTGGAAGCCAAGGAGAAATGGGTCAGGTCCTCTAATCATATTCACAAGTTCATAAGAACTTGCCTTGGAAAAGAACTGCCATGCCCATGACCATCAGTAGTCTGGATCCAGACACAAACTGCAGCTCTTTGCCCCTTTGTCTCAGAGAAAATACACCAAATTGTATTTCCTTTGGGGTATAAGTGTACACAAGTTCTTACAACTGCTAAGTAGTGAAATTTAGGTTTCACTAGAATAAATGAGACTGATTGTGATTAATTGTTCTAGTTATGACTTAATCTGGGCACAAACCCAATAAGAAGCCAATGGTGAAGGTAAGCTGCAAGAATTATGACCTAATATTTCAATTTACATTAAAAAAAAAAACTATGGGTTTATGAATGAATAGTAAGGAAGGACTTTAAAATCTATGACCCACTGAGCACGAGGAAAGAGGTATTGGAGAAGGACTACTTTCCTAATATTGAAATTAGTGAAGTAAAACAGATAATTAACTAAAATGACATGGGAATGAGAATGGGAGTGTCTGCTATAAAATGATTAAATCCAAATATTAAAATTAACCAGCCATGCCTCTGAAAGAAGATATATCTTTCCATATCATCCAGTTGTGGAAATGATCTTCTGCACTAAATCACAATTTGCAATTCAACAAAATTGCTTGCTGGTTTCAAAGAAGTCCTGTTGTCTATAAATCAGTGAGTTGTAATTTTAAAATGTAGCTCTGCAAATCCAGGCTGTGTTATAAATAATTGTGAGTAGTCAAAAATAGCTGTAGAGAAGATGGGTGGAGGGAACTTCCCATGGGAGAATCCTAGATTTAGATCGTAAGGAGCACAACCAGTATAAAATTTGTCAAAATTGGATTGCTAATTGATTTTGATGAACAGGCAAAGGTATGTAGATTTATGAGGAAAAGACAAAATATTGCCATAAACAGAGCAGAAGGCAAACGTTATTTCTTCTAGCAGCTGTTGTGGACACTTCCTTTTCCATTTCTACATTTTGCTAAGATCCTCAAATAGCAAATAAGTTTTGTCTACTTAATGAAAAACAGATGCTTAAATCATAAGATTTAGTCATATTCAATGCCAAGCACCAAAGTTCCCCTGCAAGAAATTGACCAGGTTATATTTTATGTTTGGTTTTGTTTTTCCTATTTCTAAACCGTTCATCTTCCTCAGATATACCTAAATGTCCAATCTTTAGACTACATTGATCTCTACAGCCATCGCAGCAGCCCTGGGAAATCAGAATTCGATCAGAAGATGGAGCTTTTATAAAATAAATGAAAAAAATACCATCAAGAATTAAAAAAAATGTGCTCAAGGAGCAAGGTAATAAAATAGAAGTCTCTCTCATGAGAAATAAAACATGTGAGAAATTGCTAGGCAGATTCTAAATCATAGTTGCTAAAAATAACCCATTTACAATTCCTCACAATATAGGAATGTTAAAATTTCCATGCTAATTTCTTCACTCCCTCCCTCCTCAAAAGGGGGGCAACTTCTGTACATTCTCTCTCTTTCTCTCTTGGTATGTATCCAAGGCAGGGATAGCTGGATGCTGTTGTGAAATATAGGAGTCCTTGTTTCACAATCATTCATTTAGTGACCATTCAAAGTTAATATGGCACTGAAAAAAATTACCTTAACCAGTCCTTGCACTTATGACCATGGGTCACATGATCAAATTTTGGGTGCTTGGCAACCAGCACAATGTTTGCAATGTCCTGGGGTCATGTGATAGCCATTTGTGACCTTCCCAGCTTGACAAGCAAAGTCAAATGAAGAAGCCAGATTCACTTAAGGATTGCATAATTCATTTAACAGCTGCAGTGATTCGCTTAAAAACCATGGCATAAAAAGGTTGTAAAATTGTGTGTGACTCACTGAATAAGTGCCTTGTTTAGCAATAGAAATTCTGGTCCAAATTGTGGTTGTTAAGTCCAAGAATACCTGTAGTAGTCAGGGATGCCTAAGTTGAACTGACCACTCAGTCACCGAAAATCATTTTGTGGTTTTTATCTGCTTTTTTTTTTCTTGCCCTCTCTACTTAAAAATAACATTATTGTGGGATAAAACAGGAAGAGGCAATTCTACATGTGGCATGTAAGAAAAACAGGATATAAATCCAATTAATAAAAATGAATAAATAAACAAACAGAATTTATTAATTTATTAAATTAATTTGTAAGTGTCCCAGTGCGTCATTCCAGATTCCCAATATCTTTCAGCATGCAAGTGAAATCCTGTGGGTATTATAGGGTTTGGTTATTTATATGTGGAACTTTTGGTGCTGTCTGAACTTGGTTGTTTACTAGCAGACATTTCATTACCCAATTAGGTAGCATCATCATTACTTTGAGTCATTTATCTGTTAGATTCATCTCCTAACTTCTATGCAAGAGCTCAAGGTGATGAGCTCAGTGTTCCACCCTCCCAATTTCCTCATAACAATGTTGTGAGATCCCCCCAGTATAGCAGAGGCTGGACTGAACCTGGTCATCCCATTCCTAGTCCAGTGTAGGATAATGATAATCCAAGCATTGCTTCTTTCTTTAAATCATAGCTTCCTCTCTGTGGATGCTTTTTTCAGTCTTGAGATTCTTAAGAGAAAAAGTGTGGGGTGTTGATGAACTTGAGAACATCAAGATCCCAAGGATTATTTCTGAGAAAAAAAACAACCTGACCCCTTTTAATCTCAAATTGTTGTATATTATCCAAGATTTTAAGAGATGCCTCCCTCTTCATCTTGGCACTTCTGACAGGATGAATGTTCTGAACAGTGACCTTTCAAAGCCCTGCAGCTTCTTGCTTCAGTGATCCTCTGTCTCTCTTACAAAACCAAGAGGAGAAAATAAAGCTTACAACCTCCCCCCCCATCCCCGGGCACACACACATTCCCCCTTTAAAACCTCCTCCCCATTTCAAATGCTTGTCAGTCTCAAGTGACAGACAGGTATATTCTAAACTGGGTGAAAGGAAAAAAGACAGATATAGTTGAGAAATAAATTACTATTAGATATTCTGTGGAGCTTTTTTTTTTTTATCTTAAAATAGAAAAAAAAATCTATGAAACCCAGAACAGAATTAAGAGAAATCTATTGTTATAGATTTCAAAGTTGTCAAAAACATCTATATTTGGAATGCAAGAGTTCTAGTGATCAAAATAAAAGTTTTTTACTATCTAGTTTAAATATTTTGCACAGAAATCCTGTGCTTATTGCTTCAGAATTCATTAGATCTAGTAAAGGTTAATTGAGATTTGATCAATTTTTCAAACTTTGTAGTTTTATTTGCTTGAATTTATTTATTTATTTTAAATATATTTATTTATTTGGAAATAACTTTAGCAATAAGGTATCTTCTAAACCTATCTCAGAAAAGAGTGATTTGTATATGCCTGGGCCATACTATTTTATACTTTTATACTTTTGCCACTAACTTTCCACTTTCTTCGTTCCAGTTCAAGCAGTCAGCTAAAACTTCTCCAGCTAAGGCTGACCTTGTTTGACCTCCATGCTAAAATCTAGTTCTCAGTGAAGTAGTCTAATTCTCCTGGGTTTCCACTCTTATGTTTCTTATGAATTTTCTCCAGAAGGACCTTTTTTAAAACTGAAGACCAATCAATCCTATGATCCTCCATTTTCATTGTAAAATTGTACAGTCCACCGCAATTTGATGTTTCTTCACAGAACTATGGTTAAATCAAGTTAGTTATTATTATCATTGTCCTCTTGGTTGGTTTTTAAGCAAAATCTGTCACAGAACAATGTTTGAAATAGAGCACTGTAAGTAAATGTTGAGATGATAGTAGCCGAATAAACTTGGCAAAAATATTTCTTATAGGTAAAATTAGTGGATGTCAGCAAGAATTCTTCAAGGACAAGTAAGCATAGTGAAAGCAAGCAAATATGTGGAAAACTAAGTCTCCAGCAATTCAGAGGCAGAGAAGGAAAGTGAGCAAATAGAGAAAACAAAATAACAAGCAAGAGAAAAAGATGTACTAAAAAAGAAAAAGAAAGCAAGCAAGGGAGGGAGGGAGGGAGGGAAAGAAATAGGTAGAAAAAAAATTGAAAGAATGTGCAAAGCAAATGTCAGGGAGAACACTTACCAAATAATCTTCCATGTTCTCCTTTGCTTGCATTCAGAAGCAATTGAGCAGAAAATCAATCTTAATATGCAGGTTTGTTAGAATGCCACATTCAATAGAAAATACACCAGCCTTAGCAGCAAGACACAATAGGGAAAAATGGCAATGTCCAGACACTGCACAATAGGGTAGGAAGTATAGCAGGGTATCAGGAAACCAAAACATCCCAGGAGAGGGTGCCAAAACAGCACTTTCCACTTCATGTTAATCCTTCTTCTGACTTGGCATTGATGCCCCCTCTTGCCTATTGCCATACTTCAAAGAATCATCTCCTTTGAAAAATTATACTGTTTATGTGCTTGGCTATACTAAGTGGGGAACATCCTCCTCCAAACATATTGTTCTCCAGATGTTTAGAGGCAACTTAGCTTGGCTCAGAAACCATTTTTTGTTTGTTTTGTAAATGAGGTGGTCCTATGAATTGGAATCATTTTTCAATCATCTAACATGGTTAATCTGCTGGAAGGATGAGGTTATTTGCTACCAATAACCTAAAATGGTCTCTGGCTATGTATGCATATACAAGAATTAACCTTCTGTAGCCATATGTGACTATCATTAGAAAGAAAGCATGGAAAAGATTGAAGCATTTATTAACTCTGTCTCAGTACCAATTCCAACATCAGAATGAGTGCCCCTAGATGCAGGTATCCAATAGAAGCCACAAAGAGTCACAACATAATCACACAAATGATATAATTTGTTGTGTTATGACATCATAACGGAAATAAAATACAGTAAGTAACCAACATCCTTTATACACGAAATCCCCTGTGGATCTCCACATAACAGATTTCTTCAGGGTTTCTAGCCTACCTGGCTTGAATTCCTAAGATTGTTTTACTTTAAAAGGAAAACCCTAGATAGAAAATCAACATGCTGTGAAGTAAAGGACTGGACATCATATTTTTAATCTTTAAGAATGTCTTTCAAATTCACATAAAACACTCAAAGCATTTTTAGAAAATAGACAATGGGATGAAGGTGCAATTCATCACTTTGTTTGGAGATATGCCGATCTGACCAGAAAAAAAAAATCAAAGGCAAACTATACAATGTAATGGTATGTGAAAATAACCTTGAGAAACAAGGGGAAAAGATGCTGCCTAAGGAATGATCAGATAAAAGAGGGAGCAGCCCATAGCTGAATAATGGGAAGAGAAAAAGAATTCAGAAAGGATCCACCCTAACTTATCAGGAAGTAAAAACAGATGTATGAGAATTGTACTTTCAGACTTGCAAGATTTTATTAATTTGTCCTAAAATGAAGTAGAATTAGCTCATCTAGTCATGATTCCTGTCTGCTGTACTTGGGAGACTGACTTCAATCTGTGATTCCATGAGGCTGTATGATTTGACATTGCTGCTATCATTTGTTGAGGATCCTTGAGCGGATGAAGAAAATATGTTCACGATCCTACAGTGGGAGGGAGATGGATCTTAGGAAGTTTCTATTTTCTCAAATGAAGTATCATGCCTGCCTCTAATTTTTTGTTCAGCTTCTTTGAAGAATGAAGAGGACATATGTGAGTGAGAAGCTCATAAAGCAAGAATGTTCAGAAGATGGATGGGCACCATCCATTTCAGAAGCCACAGTCATGTAAGGAAAGGGGGTGAGTGGGAAACTTTTGCTTTCAACTGGCTTACTGATATAACATCCATCTGCATATAATAGAAAGGCTAGACCAAATTTGTTATCAAGATTTAATAACTCTGCTTTCAGGAAATAGTCCTTGAATTTACAAAATATATCCACCATCCTTGGAAATTCTTTTCTTGCACTAACTGAGCAAAGTAATCAGGCAGAAACAAATTTCCATTTCTAAGCAGGAGAAGCTGCACATTCGGGCAATATTGCTTAAGAACGTGAAATCATTTCCCCTAGGTAATATGGGGCACAAAGGGAAGAATCATCTGCAGAAAGGAGATGGTGCTTGCTTCTTTACCTTCATGCTGTATCTGAGGTTATCTTCTGCCTGTCATATTGATTTGGGATTTGCAAAAACCAGCCCTTCCTCATTTATTTCGTGGTTATTCTGCACCATAACAACAAGGCACACTGCATATGCTCAAGAGCATCCAAATGGAAATCCCAGAGTTCAGCCATGGGGGATTCTAACTATAGCCGTTTGAGATGAAGGACTATGATCTTATGCCTCTCAAATTTATTGCAGAGTATGTTCTGTTTAATTCAGTGACTTGTACAGGCCCTAAGCAACATCTGTCAAACTCAGGGAAATTTCCCATTGAGAGTCTTTACATCCCTTAAGACATTATTCACTTTCACTTTCTTGCCTATCAACTTGAGAAGCTGCCACTGTGACGGACCATAAAGGATATTTCTTACCTTCCTTTCCAAAATGCCAACACACCATTTCTGTGTCCTCAATGTCTTTTTTTACTTTAATACTTTAAGTGATGCCCGGGAATCTTTGCTCTTGCTTTGAACGAAAAAACATATTTGTTTCAAGACTAAAAAAGTAACAAGAAATTTCTCTTCCTGGCTTGCTATGTGTTTAATAATTGCTGATCTATATGACTGTGAATGAAGTTTTAAAGAGTGTTCCGTGCTGGAAGTTAATAACAGGCTGATTAAAAATTAATTGTTCTCTCTCGGAGAACACAACAAGTAAATGAACAAACATGAACCTATGGGTTACAAAGATGTAGAAAAGAACGGAATTGATTTATGCAACTCGGCATACAGCACTACATATTAATTGAGGCTGCCTGAATTCATTTTTGTTTATTATTTATCAATTGGATTAAGCACGAGAGGTGGCTGCAGCATGAGATATTTGGGTGTCGTTTATGGGAGCAAAGTAGGAGAAAATCAGGATGGGACCTATTGCAATTAAATGAAAGGGGATGATCATGCTAGAGCAGACCTGGGCATTTTACTACCACATTTCTCCCTTTGGCTGTCCCTGGCTGGCCCACATGAGGTCAATCAGAAATTAGAAATTAAATTAAAATTAAGTGTACGCCATGCATGCAATACAGCTGGATTGCTTTATTTTGAAGGTAACTGCATTTTTAAAATCTATTTAAATACATTTTGCATGTGTGCGTGCCACTACACCTTCGCATTAATGTTTTGGTCCTATTGGGTTCAGGTCTCCAAACAATCCCAGTTTCCCAGGTGGCCCCTTGACAAAATTAATTGCCCATATCTATGCTAAAGCATCCTTATGTTAAACAATCTGCTCTTCTTTATTGTCAGTAACAGAAGATGCTTCTTCTCAGCAGATTACTTCCCTGAAACTCTGAATGCAAGAATCATTTGAATGAGGTCAAAGAGGACAGCATTTGATATTCATTACCAACCTGTGTGGAGCAGAAGTATTCAACTGATTCTGCTCTGGAGTTTGGAAACAATTTGACAACGGACTCTTCTATGGTGATAATTTGGATTAAATAGACCTAATAAGATCCCTAGCTTTATGTGGGGATGTATATTGCTTCAAAATGAGATAACATGGTCACAGCCTGGTTGGATCCATGTTAGAACAGCGCCCTTTTGCCTGCAATAGTGTCCTGTCTTGAGGAGTATAATCCCATGCCCTGGGATCAGGCCCTCTTGAATTGCCAGAGTCTCTGTTCAATGGCCTGAAGATTAAATCAGCTCCTTGGACTGCTTGTCCCATTGCCTGCTAAGTAGGCTGTATAAAGCCCTGCTAGACTGCAGCTTACTACACCACAAGCAAATAAAGGCTGAAATGTCTGATATGCCTATTGGAATTGAAAGAAGAGGAGATGGTGAGAATAATACCCTATCAGCATCTCTTCCATGCAGATTGTATTTTTCCCTGGTGTAAATGAATGTATCATTAAGGGAGGTAAAATGGTTACTCAATACTGGAGAAGTGAAAAGCATGAAGTAGAAACTCAAAGCTATTCCACTTTGATTCCACTTGATATAAGAATGGATGGAGAGAAGCCCTGATAAGCTTTTAAAATTCTGTTATCATATCTGAAAACAGTATAATATCATTCCATGAACCCTGTCCTATCTCAAAGAACTGACATCCAGCTTGGAAATGATGATGATCAGTATGAAAAGTACAATGAAGACAAGGATCATCAGGATGGGTCAGCAGGGTATGTTACAGGCCACATCAATTAGGGATGTTGTACTTTTGATGGGACCATGAGAACGGACATTCTCAGTATGGTTCCCTTCTCTTCTTCCTGAAGTATGATCAGTCTCACCCTAAAAATATGGCTTTGTCAGCAGGCCTGAGAATCATGAATGGAGATGGAGATGATCAAGTAGTCGATTTGATTGTGTTATTGCTGCCATGGGGATGCAGTTGGGGGGGGGAGGATTGTGGGTTTTTTATATGGTGGATTTTAAATGTTGTAAGCCACCCAATCTATATGTGAGTTGGGCAGCTATGTCAATTGGTTTAATAAATAACTCAGAAGTAGCAGTAGGCACAATAACTAAAGTATCCACATGATATGATGTACATGTGTTGGACAGAGACCTTTGACCATAGAGTGCTGTGCTGTCTTTGTCTTTCTGTGCAACCGGCAGTGACTTTTGAAATAGTGAGGGACAAAAATATTCTTGGGGTCAAGAAAAGCACCATACTTATGTGTCCATCTCGGTTCCTATTTTTTACAGGTAACCCTGTAAAAATTGAGCAACTGAGCCCCAAGTTTCTGTTATTAAGCAAGACAGTTGTGAAATGACTTTTGCCCCATTTTACAACCTTTCATGCCACAGTTGCTAGGTGAATCATTGCAGTTGTTAAGTTAGTAACATGGTTGTTAAGTGAATCTGACTTCTCCATTGATATTGGTTGTCAGAATGCGGCAAAATCTGATCACAAGACCCCGGGGCACTGCAACCGTCATAAATACAAATTAGTTGTCAAGCATGGGAATTTTGATCACATGATGACCATGGGGGGATACTGCAAGTTATAAGTGTGAAAATAGGTCATAAGTCACTTTTTTTCAGTTCTGTTGTAATTTTTATTAGTCATTAAATGAAGGACCGTAAGTTGAGCACTACCTGTACTGGTTGTCCATCAGAAGTAAATAAATGAGAAATAATGAGAACATTTGCTTGTTTAAAACAGCCCACAAACACTCAGGTCATACCATTTTTGAAAAATAAATGTTGCATATTGTGTTGTTGTTGTTTAAAACAAGACCATGCATTTGGGGATCCCCCTGCTTATTCTGCAGAATGTGATACAAAGTCTTTCCATGTACCTTTGTGGATTACTCTTATATTTTTTTGTTTTTATTTTTATATGTATACTTCATATATTCCATGCAGAAGATTTTTTTTCCTAGCCTGAAGTGATGTGTTGTCCATTAGGATTGATATACCAGCCTTCATTATGAAAATCACACTTGAGTATGTTCTGATATGGAAGGTGAATTTATGTAACATATACTGCTGAAGCATCCCTTGCAGGTTCAATGGGGAACAGACATCATAATGCCAATTATCAGAAAATTTAACTGTTCTAATGATGAAGATGTTACTACTATTCTTTTATGCGATCATTGAGTGAATAATTGGTCTTGGACAATAAAGAAATAAATGAACTTTTCTTTATTGAAATTTTTACCATCCCATTGGAGTCCCCTGGAATTTGTTGACAGTTGCAATAAATTATTTCTAAAGAATATAACTAACTAGTGATAATAACACAAATATATAAAAATAACTTAGCAGTTAGCAGTAGGAAAAGTAATTGCAATAAATTCAGCATAAAACTGTGACAATAAATTAGCAATTAAAGAACCTGACATTTTAAAAGACCAAAATTAATTTTTAAAATGATGAGAAAATAAAAGTTCTTCTTGGTGCTGAAAAAGCCATAGTGCTCCTCTGGAGAAGGCATTATAAATATGTAGTGCCTTTGTTGTAAAAAAAAAAAAGCTTTTTTCTCTCTGCCTGTAGAATTCCCTACAATTAAGATTTCAGATTAAGCACTTACAATGAATAAATTCAGGGGGGAAATACTCTTTTGGGGTAACTTAGTTTTAGTTAACTTTCAGTTAGATTAATACCTGAAGTTTGAATTAGGTATAAAAATAGACAGGTAAATGCAAAATCACTGGCATAATATTGGTTTTAAAACAGCCAATTTATGTAGCAATTAACTGCCTACTTCTGAACAAACAAACTGAGATTTCTGGATCATTGTGAAAATATTTCTGTAGATCTAAACATTTTATAAAAGAGAAACAACATATAAAGACAAATGGTTACAGTACCAAGAATTATTGAAAAATCACCAAGGAGAATTAAAAAAAAATCACACCAAAAGGCCGATTAATGGCAGAAAGATATCATTGTTAATAGTTTTCTGAATTACAGTTATCAGAAAGATTTAAAATGGATAAAAAGACTTGTAGTATGGAGCAAAGTAGGACAGAATTTGATATTGTAATTGTATCTCGATGCACATATACTTGCTAAAATGTATAAACTTTTGTATCAATCTGAAACAGAATAGATAAAAACGTGAGATAAAATGCATTAAAATTTGGTTTAGAACATACAGATGGAACCATCATACACATATGATTAAAAGGATTGAATCTTATGAGGTATCATTGGGACATCACCAAAGAAATTATCTAGAATATATACAGTCAATATATTTCAAACGTATGTTGGAAATGTGAACAACATGAAAGGACATTTTACCATGCTAGGTGAACATGTAAAAAAATTGTTTAAAATGGATTCAAATACTAATATTGATACAGAAGATTTTAAAGATTAATATTCAATTGAAGCCAGACCTTTTCCTTTTAGGAATGATAAATAAACAGTTAGAAAAGAGCCACAGAAGATTATTTCAGGATATGATTAGAGCAACAAGATTAGTATGTGTACAAAGATGGATTGATTCAGCATTTTCTACAATGGAGGAATAATTGGTTAAATCCTATATGGACACATTGGTTTTTTTGATTAGAGAAAAGTCATTATTGACATTCGTCAAGGACTGGAAATCCCTGGTGGAATTTTTATGTGGGAAAGAAATGATTTTATTACTTATGGTTTTGATGAGTAGAAAGAATAGGTTATAGAAAGAAAGGAATTAAGATCAAATTGGAGATACTAGGTTTGATTAAAACTTTATCTATAACTCCCAAGAAGGATATTTATTTTGCTTCTTTATTTGTACTCTCCTTTATTAGTTTTATTAATAATTCATACTGGAAGCCATTTCTTTATATATATGCTTTCTGGTTTTTATTTTCTTTTAATTTTCTGTACATTATTTTCTCTCTTTTTTCTTATCCTTTCCCCCCCCAAACTTACTTCATTATATATTTTTCTTTGAATGCATTTCTCATGTACATAAAACCTCACAAAAAATATTTCTGAACCATTGTGAAAAATAGGTCCATTGCAATAGACCAGGGGTCTTCAAACTTGCCTCTTTTATGACTTGTGGACTTCAACTCCCAGAATTCCTCAGCCAGCACACCTGGCTGAGGAATTCTGGGAATTGAAGTCCAAAAGTCATAAAAGGGCCAAGTTTGAAGACCTCTGCAATAGACACAGTAAGGCAGGACCAATATGTGAATACCTGTTAATCTTGCCCAGGTAAAGCATTGTAGCTATACAATGTTAAAAGCCATTTCAGCCTCCAGTGGCAACTTTGCAACCACAAATACACCCAAACCTTGCATATGATTCTTTAGGAACAGCATAGCCATTTCATGAACAGAATGAACATCATTTCAAACCCCAGAGAGAGTATTTCAATTTTATCTGGATGGAGAATTAATTGGTTAGCTCTTATCCGGAGGCATGAAAACACTCAACCAGCAAGCAACTTTGATACAGATAGCAGATTGTGAATGTGTGCATAATTGTGCTTAATTTTAGATTATTAATTTTGCTTCCTCCTGCACTCCCTTCAATTTGAGCTTCTGTAATACACCAGCAAACATAAAAGTATTTTCAAGGTAAGCTTTTGCTGTGCATCCATTGTTATAAATTAGCTTAAACTAATTCCGAGTCCAATGTGATTCAGAGTTCAAGCAGATTGGGCAAATGTCATTTGTATAATATGCTAATATTAACATATTAATATTGTATAATATGCTAATATGACAACATGCAAAAATCATTTTAGTATGCTAAGTAAGTCATACATTATTTTATGTAATGTTCTTATTATTAGCACTAACATATGAGACAAGTACAGAAAATCAGATCCACCTAGTTAAAAATTATATAGGAATCCTTCAATTTGCTTAGAGAAATGGAGATGCAAGATTCATTTGTCCCAAAATTTAACTCAATTTCAGATTCCTCAATGCAAAAGCCACCTGTTTATTTTCTTTGTAGATGAAAAGCATTTTTATTGACTTTCTTCACATGGTAAATATGATTGGAATGGTTTCAATTCTACATATAGATTAAAGTGAAACAAATCTCTTTAAATACTGTATATGGTGCTTTTATTAAAACAATTGATGACAACATTATATTATGCAGCAGCCTTTCTCAGTAATTATCATTCTTAAACTGCATGCAATAGTGAAGAAAAATAATTATATAAATAGCATGAGCAGATATCAGAATTAAAGATAGATTAAAAATCTGGAAAGTTGATTTCTGGCCATTGTCTGGAGAAGGTCAGAAGAGAAATCTTATTTTCAGGTAAGACATTAGATTAGGACAGGCATGTCAAACTTGCAACGTCACGTGACATCGCACAACGTATTGGGCTGGTTTTGCCATTGCCAGCAATGGGGTGGGTGTGGCTTCCACGTGATGTGTCTGGCCCGTGGGCCGGCAGTTTGACACTTCTGGATTAGGAGATGCTATCAACTTGGAGCAAGATCTAACTGGCCTCCTGATTCATCTTGGGGAAAAGAATATCTGTCTGTCTATCTCTATCTCTCTCTCTCTCTATCTATCTATCTATCTTTTCAACATAAAGATAAAAACTAATCAAAAAGAAAGCTGGAAGCAAAGGAAAGGAAAAGTAAAAAAATTAGAAAAGAAAAAAAAGTACAAGGAAGTAGCTTCCAATCTTCTTTACAGCAGTTGTTAATTATAAATTTATCTCTTACTCTATCATTACAACATAGTTCTCTTTTTACTATTGTGGAAAGAAAAATCTTCATCAGGGTCCAGTCCAAGCTGGGAATAAACAAAATGGAGACTGCTTTAGGAATAAGGTTGTAGTTTATTGAAGAGCAGAACCACAAGACATGAGGCTCTGGAGCAGTTGACCACATGTTGCTGGGACTGGTGGGTTTTTATACCTTCTAGAGCTTTTGTGTTTGGAGTTGTTCCTGTGGCATGAACTTTGACCTGAAGTTCAGTGTGCCCTTCTGGTATTCTACTGATGGCGGATTAATCCTATTATGTCCTAAAGGTCATGTCCTGCTTCCCTGTGGTTGTGGCTGATGGCTATGTCCTGTGTTGGATTTTTTGGGGCGAGGGATTGTTGGTTCTAGGCATCTTTGTCTTTCTAATCCCATCAGTTCTAAGCTTTCTGGCTCCAGTCTTTCTGAAAAGATTATCAAATCTGCATTTCTACAGACCTGGCCTCTGCTTTGGGCAGAGAGACTTGGGTGAGGTGGTGGTTTCTGCCTAAGATTTTCTATTATTCCTTTGAGGAAATATATTCTACTTCCTTTAATATTCTTCCAAATATTTCTTTCTCTTGGGAGGGCTGACTTCCCACACTATAATCTATCCTATCTAATCATTAAAACCATATATTCTTTTTTTTCTGTTTCACACAAAAAGTCTCTAAAGGGATTTTCAGTCAGCAATAAATATAGATAATTGTCTTTTCTCTGATCAAAGAAATCAACTTAGTCATATCAGGAAGTTCCATCATCTTTGCCAATAATTCCTTCATTGTCGGTAGTGCTAAATTTTTCCAACTTTGTGCATGCAACAATTTTGCTGCAATTATCACATATAAAAACTAAATTCCATGATTTTTTTTCTATCTGTCAATCAATCAATCTCAAAAGAAAAACTTCTAGTTTCAGTTGTATACTAAACTTTAAAATCTTCTGAATCAAAATATATGCCTTTGAATCCAGAATTTTCTAGCTTTTTGACATATGCACCAAACATGATAAAATGTCCCTTGTTTACAATTCCAGCACAAATTTGAAGTTCCTTTATATATTATGATAATTTTTCTGAAGACATATACCAATACATTTTATAAAAATTATTTTAGGATTATAACATAGTGTTATATGTTATACATATGTTTTAATCTTTTCAGTACAGATTTTCCATTGTATATTATAACTAACATTTAACCCATTTTCTCATACATTGTTTCACTTACTCTGTTGTTTTAAATTTTAGTAAAAGTTTATATATTTTAGCAATTATATATTCATCATTGATACACAATTGTTTCAAACTCAATCTTCAAAACTATAAAATCTTTTGTTCACTTTAAATCTTTCTAACGACTGTAAACAAATTCTGCCATCAGTTCTCATAATTTTAATTTTATTTTACATTCCTATTGACAAAAATTCCAGTATCTCATGATAAGTTAGCCATTTGTGTTTGTCTACTATTTTTCACTTATACATCATATGCTAAATAAAATAAATGAATAAATTCTCATTATAAAATGTAATGCTACCAGCCTATAGCTTCTTGTTAAAGTCAGATCTTGTCTCTCTTTAGGTATTAAAGCTACAACGATATTGGCCCCTTTCCAACTCTCTGGGATCTTTCCTCTCTGTGGATAGTTTATTCTGTTTTGTAAAGATTGCAAAAGTTGGTTATCAAAACATTTATAATAGGCTCAGGCACTTTTCCTAGTTTAATGTTTTATAATTTCAGAAATTTCCCTTATTGTTATAGGTTCATTCAGAATCTGTCTCTGTTCCTCTGTAGTCCTCCGTAATTCATATATTCATCTATTTTCTCTGGAGACATGTCGCTTTCTTTATTGAAAATGGAATAATATTGATGACATGTTTTTTGTATAGTTGTATTGTCCATTAATATTGTATCCCCCTCTTGTAATTTAAGTATCTTTTTTTTCTTAATTTATATGCTAGCTATTATAAATTTGCAAACTAACATTTTTGTTTTATATAATTCATTTCTGTTTCCACTTATCTTACAGTTAATATCAGCAATTGGCATTGTAAAAGTATAATTTATTGAGAAATTATTCTATGGTGATTTCTTTCTTTTCTTTTCTCTTTATTTTATCCAAAATAGCTTGTGTTCTCTACTGACTTTTCATTTTTAGTTTACTACTATGTTGTATAAAGTAACTTCCAATAAAAACTTTATTCGCACCTCAAACCATTCTTAAATGTGCCTTTACTTAAATTACTTTCATTTCTTAAATTTCTTTTTACAATCCCCCATCACTGTTTCTTTCTGTAGAAACTCTTCATTTGGACTCCATCTAAAAAAACAGATATTTTTTTTATAAATCAAAATAATAGGATTATGATACAAAAAAGTCTTTGGTAATATCTCTGTTTTAGAAACCTTACTAACCAAATTCTTTGTAGTCCAAATCATGTTAACTGCCATTTTTCTGTCTCCATATATCCACTAGCCCTAAATTGTAAAGAAAAAAAATCATATAAAACCTGGAAATTTGCCTTGAGTGATTTTAATATTTGTTTCAGAGGTTTTGTCATATTATGGGGAGATCATTCAATTCATTCCATTCTAAGCCCCCATGAAACACTATTTTCATAAAAGAAGTTTATTAATCGCTCCACAGTATTTTATAGCCTGCATTATTGCTATGAGCTTGATTAGAATTCCTTGACTCCAAACCACTCAACTCACAAACCAGCTGCAAAAGCCTCAGTTCCTGTAAACTACTCACAAGGAGCAACTGCCCAAAGTGCAAGTGAATGATCTCATGAGCTCTCTTTTTTTTCTGGAGATATTTTATTGGCCAGAATTCATCATTTGTTTGCCAGCATTTGTCTGCAACAATGTTGTCCAATTCTTTCAATGATGTCCAATTCACCATGAATCCTTCCCAAAAATTCCTGGGAGGCAGACTATTGGATAATGCAATTCATCAGGATAACTCAGCATGTCTTTATATCAGGAGTCTTCAAACTTGGCCCTTTTATGACTTGTGGACTTCAACTCCCAGAATTCCTTAACCAGCGTGCCTGACTGAGGAATTCTGGGAGTTGAAGTCCACACATCATAAAAGGGCCAAGTTTGAAGACTCCTGCTTTATATGATGTGTTTCTTAGAAAACATAGAATCTGCTTGCTATTAGGGATAATATGCATACAGATGTTGGGAGGATGCTATGATTCTCTTCCTTCTGGCCCTGAGGGATTCCTGGGCCTTTACCCTTTAAATCTAATCCCTAATTAATAAGTCTGGGAGAAGAGAGTTAATCTTTCACATGCACCCTTCCATTTTGCCCTGGAAAAGCACTCTCACATTTGTGCCAGAGTGTTATCTCAATCTTTTTGGTCAATAGCAATGATATGTGTGTGGTGTGTGTGTGTGCATAAACAATATATGGCATGGGACCAGATTATCTGAGGACTGCCTCTCCCCAATTACATCAACTTGTTCCGTTAGATCTGGTAGAGTGTTGTGACTACTATTTGGCAGGAGGTGGGCCTTCTCTGCTATGGTGCCTGCCTTACTCTCTCCTACCCCCTGAAGTCAGGTTAGTTCTATCCCTACTATCGATCTGGTTATATCACCAGGTCTGGGGGTCCCAACGTGTGACCTTCTTAGATAGCTTCACTGGGGTTGATGTTTTTATTCTCTCTGTGGTTTCTATATTTTGATTTTGATTAAAATTCCAATTTTTAATGATGACTTTTTATTATGTATGATTGTGTTTTATGTCTATTTGTTGTTTTGTTCAGTAGTTGTACACTGCTCAGAGTTGCTTTTTGTGAAATAGGCAGCTATATAAACATGATTAATAAATAAATAAAGAGTAAATAAATAGGCCAGGAAAACAGTGCTGATGAAATGACTAAGCAGCACCAAGGAAGTATCTTGTGGACATCAAGACAGATGCAAGAAACATACTGATATCCAGCATGGGTCCCTTTTTGCTGTCCTATGAAAACCATACTTTGATTGACATGTTCATATTCAAATTGGTGGTGAGTGCAAAAATAAAGGATAGAGATGTTTTTTGGGCTTAGCTGAATGTTGGAAACAGTATTACAAGGAGCCATGATTTAATCCCATAGGGTTCTGTTCTTGTAAGGTGTATACAAAGTTGTGGGCATGATGCCTAGAAGAGTTACCATAGCAATTTCCATCTTTTACGCTAATATAAAAGCATCCTGATAAAAATAGAAAATGCAAAGGTCACATTAGAATGTGTTAGTGTAGTGACAGTCCTGCTTCAAAGAGCTAGACAAGACCTGTTTCTCATTGATGGAGATCAGCTAAAGACACAGAAGAAATAGGGCAGAGGGAAGATAATAGGAGCTAGAATACTCAAGACAATGTGAGTAAAGACCTTCATCTCTGTATTTCCTCTACTAGGGAAGAACAGAATCAATCTTCTCAAGTTCTTTTTGGCCATTCTCCATGGCTCCTTGATAGTAGAAGAAAGGCAGACGTGCATTTTACATCTGAACCATACTGTGATGAACTTTGCAGGAATTAAGACAGGATGCACTTCTGCTAGTTCCATATTGGAACTCTGACTTTAGGAAATCTTTATTCTAAATTTCCTACAATGTCCTGGAGCAAAGAATTGCCATGTGTTCTGGGGCATTGCAAAGAGTTTTTAACATGGCTACCTAGTCACCCATCTTGCTTTCCATGTAAATTTACAACCATGGAGCTGGCCTCTAGCTGGTTCTTTGCTGAGAGCCTCCTTTCCGGTATTCACTTCTGCTACCTATTACATCCTTAGCCTGCAAAGTCTACTAATGAACAAGGGCCGTAGGTGCTATGGCTGGAAGTCACTGATTGATCTATCCTCCATGAATTTGTTCAAAGCAATCTGAGGATTGTTGCAGCCTGTTTTATAACAGCTTACAAACTCTTGCCTCTAATCCTACATGTATACAGACGCAGGAGCTAAAAGGAATAAAATTTCCTTTTTTGTATGTATTTTAGTTCTTTTCATTCTTAGCTCATTTATTTCAGCAGAGACCATTAGCACTGAGAAACAAAATCAAAATATCTGAACTATGATGAGTGTGTCTATCCTTGGGTAAGCATGGAGAGGATTTGGATTCTAGGCTTGTTTGTTTTCTTCTGAAAGAAATAATTGAAAGATGCAGATTCTCCTTCTGCTCCCACTCTAGTGATCTGACTCATGAGCAAATCTGTGCCAAAAGCAGATGGATCAGAAAACTTCTGTGTTTAATTAAAAGTGCTTAAGAGTCTGTCCTAATTATCCAGGCATTCTCTAGAGGGAAAAATCTGTGTTTGTCTGCTATTGAGATAAATGTTTTAATTCATCACTTTGACCCACATGTCTTTCTGCACCATCCTTGACCAGGAAAGAGGAGCAGAAGGAGACGAAAATTCCAGTTTTGACATTTTTCTGATGCAGGCCACCCCAGATTTGACATCTGACCCCCTTGAATTGGTTCTTGTCACACTCCCAAGACCTTAGCACCTTTAGTAAAGGATTACATTAAGTGGTACAGACCTCCTTGCAAGGAATCCTTTGTTCTGCTGTCAGCAGCAAGCCTGGCAGAGCATACAAATTATTTTAGCAGAGAGAATAAAGTAATAATGTTTTACCTTACAGTATATTGTTCCACTGTAGACCAGGCAGTTAAACAGCTTCATTGTGTTTTTGCTTTTAGATGTAACATCTTTATTGTTATTATTAGTACAAATATTTTTAAGAATATTATTTAAGTACATGCTCTAAATGGAAGCATTAAAATACAAGTAGAGACAGAAATATTTTTTTTCATATGTGACTCTGACATCTAGCAGCTGTCATTCCAGCAGATTGCCACAAAGCAAAGATGAAAAGCAGCCAGTACTCTATTGCTCCCCATTTTAAAAATATTTCTAGATAGCTCTTCCTGCCATTGCTAAGCTCCAGATTTGGACAACTTCTAAAGCTAATGTACATGCAGTCCTTGTTGAGGTAGTGCCTATGATTGGGATTAATAACTCAATTAAGTGAAGTAGTTGCTAAGTGAAGCTGCTACTATGCTTATGCTTTTACTTCAGGTTTCTTTTGCATTACAGACCTGCAAAGCTTCCAAAGGTGAGAATTGGTCATAAAGTTACTTTTTCATTATTGTTGTAAATGCGAATGGCTGATATATAAGGCAGTCACTAAATGAAAATTACCTGTACTGGTCTAAGTACAAGGTCTGTAAGCTCAATTTCTGGTAGAGGATTTGAACCCTAGACAGAGAGAAAAAAATCGATGCTTGACAATTCCCTGCAAGGAGAAAATTGGTAATATAGTGCCCCCCTAGAGGTCACTGTACTAGCAAAATCTTAACTACTGTATAGCTCCGTGGTGGCGAACCTATAGCATGCATGCCACGGTGGCATGCAGAGTCCTCTCTGTGGGCACGTGTGCCATCGCCCCAGTCCTAGGCCTTCAGCTGGATTTTATAAAACTTTTTTCTTTAGGCCTCCGCCGCTGTGTGCAAAAAAAAAATAAATCAATTAATCAATTTCAACTTCTCATGGGAAAAAAAAGATCTCACAAAGTTGGAATTGATTGATTGAACATTTTAGTCCCACCCCAGTCTGCCATTTCCACCGCAGCTATGCCCACCCAATGAGCCACGCCCACCCAATGGGCCATGCCCACCCGGCACCCGACAATACATAAGTGGGTTTTGGGTTGCAGTTTGGGCACTCGGTCTCTAAAAGGTTCGCCATCACTGGTATAGCTAAATGTCTAGGGAGATTCTCAATCATCCAGGTCATGGTGTTCCAAGGATGCTTTTTCAAGAGGCAATTGGACATTCTTGTTTTTCTTTGAAGACGTTTCTTCGCCAGAACTGAAAAAGCTTCTTGGATGAGAAGTGAAATGTCTTCAAAGAAAAACAAAAAAGTCCAGTTGCCTCTTCAAAAAGCACCTTTGGAACAACCATGACTTGGATGACTGAAAATCTCCATAGGTCAGACATGTCAAACACAAGTAATTTCATGTGGCCCCGTGAAGCCATCCTGGAAACAGTGAGGGAACGACCTCCACTGCCTTGGTCCTGGCCCAGGCCAGCCAGGAGCCAATGTATAATTTTGTGGTGGCTATCTATGCTGAAACTCATTCAGTCTTAGCTCCACAAGGCCGTCTGGAAACAGCGAGGAACCAGCCCCTGCCGTGTCAGCCCTGCCCCCTGGGTGCATGCTGGGGAGGTGTCACCCTTTGTGAGGAATGAAGAAATGCACCATCGCCTGGAAGTGGCCAGCAAATGGCCCTCGCCTACTTCACATATCCGGCTTGATGGGCTCTGGGGGAGGGGTTTCAGCAGGCAGTGGGGCGCTCTCCTCACAGTGCCAAGAGGCTGAACCAGGCGGTACAAATCCCAAAAGAAACACGAAGCCACCCAGCTCCCAGCCTGCCTGATTTCAGCAGGCAGCGGGACGCTCTCCTCACAGTGCCAAGAGCTGAGCCAGATGGCACGAATCTGATGAGAAATGCAATGCTGCCTACCCCAGCCTGCCCAGTTTCAGCAGGCAGCAAGCTATAAAGCTGGTGAGCTTCACACCACCCAGCTCAACCTCTCGGTGCTATGAGGAGAGCGCCCCGCTGCCTGCCAAATCCGGACAGGCTAGGGGCTGGGTGGCATCGCACTTCTTTTTGGATTTGCACTGCCCAGTTCAGCCTCTTGGCACTGTGAGGAGAGCACCCCGCTGCCTGCCAAAACCGGGCAGATTGGGGGCTGGGTGGCATCACACTTCTTTTCAGATTCGCACCACCTGGCTCAGCCTCTCGGCGCTGTGAGGAGAGCGCCTTGCTGCCTGCTGAAATTGGGCAGGCTGGGGCATCATGCTTCTTTTCAGATTCGCGCTGCCTGGCTCAGCGCTGTGAGAAGAGTGCCTCGCTGCCTGCCGAAACCGGTCAGGCTTGGGCCTGGGCAGCATTGTGCAGGTAATGTTGACTCTCATGCTGCTCATGGCATCCCCTCCCCCAGAGCCCACCAAGCCAGATATGCGAAGTAGGTGTGGGCCATGTGCTGGCCACTTCCAGGCAATGGTGCATTTCTTCATTCCTCACGAAGGGTAACATCTCCCCAGCTCCGTTTCTTGACTATTTTTCCCCCTCCCTCTTCTCAAATATTTTCCCACCACTCTGTATTTAGGAAGGAAGGAAGGAAGGAAAGAAGGAAAGAAGGAGAGGGAGGGTCTGAGGGAAGTCCTGCCTTAGTCCTGCCCTCCTGCCCTTTCACCATCCCCTTGCCCCCTCCTCCTGGCCTATCCTGGGGGTCTCCCATCCTATTGCTAAGGAAGCTTTGGATACAAAGCCGGGTCTTAATTTTTTAAGAAGTAATAGTAAGTATGAATGCCACAATGAAAACTATTCAATACATCAAATATTTTGGGCCTGCTATGCACCCTTTGAAACTAATTCAAAAAAGGTGCTTTCTACCTAAAAAAAGTTCTTGCTATTTTTAAGAACTTTACACATTAAAGTTAATTGAACTTTTAAAGCACCTACCACTTATTTTTAGGCTTATATGGAAGCCTGGAAAACCACACAGCATTTTTAAATAAAGTTTGCTGGTTTGTGCTTGTGCAAAGCACTTTTTTTAAATTATTTTCAAAGCATGCACAGTCAACATACTGAGAAGTTATTTTTTGAAAATGCAAACTATGAGGCGTGACAGTCTAGTGCTCTGTTTAGAAGTCCAGAAAAAAAATACAAGTAAACTAAAGTAGTAGAAAAAATCCTGAGAATTTTTTTGTAAAAAAGGCAGTGGGAACTCAAAGTACCTTGTTAGTTTGTCTGTTGGTAAATAGATGATTTGTAATTGGTCATATCTATTAGCAGCTGGTAACCAACAGTCCATCACATGCTTATGAATTTCTAAATGTACCCAATGGGCTATAGAAGTTGAGAATTTCTAGTTTGAATTTTGTATTGGAGAAAGAAAAAGAGGGGAGGGGGGATTTGGTCTAGTAGTTAAGGTGCTGTTGGCTTAAAAACCAGAGGATTGTGAGTTCCAGTCCCACCTAGGCACGAAAGCCAGCTGGGTGACTTTGGGCCAGTCACTGTCCCTCAGCCCAACCCCACCTTGATGTTATGGGGAAAATAGAAGGTGGAAGGAGCACATTATTAGGTATGTTTGCCACTTTCAGTTATTTGTAAAAAAAATAAAATAAAGGCAAGATTATAAATAAATACAGTATAGGGACTTCTGTCAGGACAGATAAAGAGAAATGATATTATGAAGAAGGAATATAGATAATATAGAGAGGAACCACTTTGACATTCTTTAAGCAATTCACAATAGTTTGAAAAGGGTCCTGGAGAAATATAAGGATTCCGTCAAGGCCCAGGCATGTGCCCAACCCCTTTCCCACAGGGTTGCACTAATTGACCGATCTAACTCTGTGGGTGTCCTCTAATTATTTGGTAAAGATCAGCCCTCTGAAAGAAATGCTACGAACAATTTAACCAAGGTCTCAAGCACAGCATTCAATTAAGTGGATTCTGAAATGATGGGTTGTGGCTTTCCAAGCAGTAATAAGCAATTTAGAGGAGAGATTCACACATTTTGTTTAAAGCTGATGCACCTCTACCTCAAAACTCACTTCTGCAAATTAAAGAAAGGAAAATACAGAGTTAGTCTTGTGAGAAGTCTAAACTTGTGAGTCAGATTTCTGCCAAAGCAGTCCACCAATCTCACGATTATTTGTATTATTGTATATATACCAATCTTTGTATTATTTA
Source organism: Crotalus tigris (assembly GCF_016545835.1). Lineage (NCBI taxonomy): Eukaryota > Metazoa > Chordata > Lepidosauria > Squamata > Viperidae > Crotalus > Crotalus tigris. The sequence goes on from NW_024097442.1 coordinate 614,672, forward strand.
GTTTTATTTATGGGGGGTATTGAACAAATTAATTGATCATTGCAGGGAACCATAGTAGAGCAAAAGTTTGAGAACTCCTGCCATAATCTACTATAACTTCAATTATTACTTTATCTCAATACTTTATATCAGGCATGTCCAACCCATGGCTTATGGAACACATGCAATCCTGGACAACTAGTAATGTGGCCTCACAAGATCATATTTTTAACATAATTATGTAATTTTAGCTACATTAACTATATTATATAGTTATATGCAGCCCAAGACTATTCCTCTTCACTCAATGCGGCCAGATTAGATTTCCATGCTTTATATTAATTATAAATAATAATGATGTTTTCATTATAGAATGCCATACACTATGGCTGTGTTCAGTCTTAAAAATGTGAAATGCCTGAGAAAAGCAGAATAAAGTAAGAGCTTTGTCTCTTCCTGCAGCCTTCTACAATATAAGGAATAATCCAGTGTTGGCAACTTTCATTGATTACATTCATACAATGCACTTATTTATAGTTAATGTAATCATGTTTATTCAGTTAACTTAATTATTATGGCTTTGAATAATATATTGCATCAGCACTAACCCAACTAGTTAGAGTCACATAACTAGCTAAGCTAAAATGTGTTCAGCTACTTGATGGCTTAGTCCTTAGTGCATTATTAAAACTAACCCCTGTGTAGACAAGCTCGGTAGAAATAGTGGGAAAAGTCACCTTAAGGAAATATGAATAAGACTACAGTCTGGAGTTGTAAGATGGTGTTAATGACCCTTAGATTAATTTTAACTCTCAACAAACCTTTGTACAGGAAACGTTTCAAGAATTAACATTGCAGTACCCAGCTGAAGCTGTTATACACACTCACATTAGAAACCATACTATGTGTTGAGTCCGTGGCGAGAAGCAGACACGAGAAGCAGTTGAAGTTCTCAGTTTTCTTTATTCTGCGTTCAGCTTACAAGTAGATGGCTTCAGCAGCTCCCAAAACCTCCCAACTTCTTATATAGACATTTCCCGGGTAAATGCGATACTTTTCCCGCGCCAGCACCCGCGCATGCGCACGGCGCTGGCGACAGCCTGTCTGGTCCCGGGCAGCTTTGCACCTGCCCTGGACTGCCTGCAAACGCCCGAGCCGTTTGCAAGACTCGGGACATAACACCCCTTTCCCCCGGGCTAAAACTACTACCAACATATAATCATTTATTTTATGCAGTGTTCTGCTTCTCAGTGCTCCTATCGTTACCTGGCTTTTGTTTAGCCAGCAATGTTATGTAATCCTCTAAGTATTTAGGAGACTTCTTTGCTCTCTGTGACCTTCTCAGCTCTGGGTTACTAGCATGAGTTCCCTGACTGGAGGGAGATGTGAGCCTGTTCTCCTTATTTTGCCTTGGTGCCTTCCAAGGACTGTGCCCCGATGCCTGGCCTGCTTGCTCGCCCACCGGGCTCGTCAGGCCAGGGCTTCTGTCACTTTGTGACCTGGTTGACCTGCCTAGCTGTAGACCCTCGGGCCCCTTGAAGTGATAGCCACTGCTGGGCGTCTCTGTTGAACCTCCTAGGTCCATCCAAGACCTGTCAGGAGGCTGTCCATTCCCTGAACCCCGTTCTGTGTCCGGGCTTGTGTGGGTTTCTGTACTTTCCCAAAACTCAGTTACTCCCTGATTTGGGCTAGAGGTGTTGTAGTCTGGACTTGGTTCCTCGACCACCTCCCTGTATGTTTGACCCCCTGTAGGATTTGGGGTAAGGTCAGGCCAACCTTGGGAATTGTGTGCTAGCTCTCTTGCGGGGAATGATTTGTTGGGATGCCCCCAGGTATCCTCCGTGACTGGAGTGCTGTGTGATGTGTGTGGAAAGTGAGTATGCCCCCGGGGTGACTCCCTGGCTGGAGTAGGCGTGGATGCCTGGTAATTAGGTAGGCTCATAGAATTCTTGTTCGGAGCTCTCGCGGAACCCTGGGATGGGCCGTTTGTAGCTCCATCAGTGGAGATGGGCAGCAGCTCGTGCCCTTCCCTTTGCTCCAAAGGGTCCCCCTCCCCCCCTGGAAAAGACCCAGGAGTCTCATCTGAAAAGTCCCGCCGAGGGCGGAGTTGGTCGATGTGCCGACGCAGGACACGACCGTTGTCCAGGGCTACCTCGTAGGAGAGAGGACCTGTGACCCTGGAAATAGAAGCGGGGACCCATGTATGACCAGGCCCGTAATTGCGAGCCCAAACCGGGGCACCCACAAGTAGTTGTCTAGGTGCCCTAGGATGTGAGGTAGATGAAGGCAGTCTGTCCGGATGCAACCGGTCAAGTTTAGTAGTAAGTTGACGCCCCCAACGAAGTTCAGCTGGGCTTCTCCCTGTAGAAGTGGACGGTGTGGTGCGATAAGAAAGGAGAAAGTCAGCCAACCTGTGATGCCAGTCCCCGTAGGTGAGTCTTTTCAATGCGTCCTTTGTGATGCGCACCATACGTTCAGCCATACCGTTGGTGGACGGGTGGAAGGGTGCAGACGTGGCATGACGAATCATGTTTGCCTGTAAGAAAGCTTGGAATTCGGAGGAAGTGAATTGAGGGCCGTTGTCGGACACAATGACATCTGGCAGCCCGTGTGCAGCAAAAATCCCCCTCAGTACCTGAATAGTCTTTGCAGTGGTGGTGGATGAGACAGGTACAACCTCAAGCCATTTCGAATGGCTGTCAACAAGGACCAAGAAGAACTGGCCCTGAAAGGGTCCAGCGTAGTCAATGTGCACCCTAGACCATGGGGACTGTGTTTCCTCCCATCTATGCACGGGAGCTTGGGGCATCTCTGGGCGAGATCGTTGGCACAGGTGGCATGCATGCACCTTAGCCTCAATATCTTTATCTAAACCAGGCCACCACAAGTGGCTGCGCGCAAGAGCCTTCATACGAACAATGCCAGGATGACCCTCGTGGAGGGATTCTAAGACCCTAGTCCTCATTGAGGTGGGAATGACAACTCTGTTTCCCCAAAGCAGACAACCCTGAGAAAGGGACAGCTCGTTCCTTTTGGACCAGAAACTCTGAAACTCAGGACTAGGGCAGTGCTCAGGCCAACCAGACAAAACCCAGGAACGGACACGTGAAAGTGTGTGATCTGTACCTGATTCAGCGGCAACATCCCTGGCACTAAGAGGGAGCTCGGGCAAGGCTTGGATTGATAGAATGTTGACAGCTGGCGCAGGGTCAGCTTCTACTACTGGCAGAGGCAATCTACTGAGGCCATCAGCATGGCCCATTTCTTTTCCAGGCTTGTGGAGTAAGGAAAAATCATATGCAGACAAAAAGATAGACCACCTAAGCATTCTAGGGGAAATGATTTGGGGAGTCTGCTTACGTGTGGTAAACAGTCCCAGCAGAGGCTTATGGTCAGTGAAGACCGTGAAGTGCCTGCCATATAGAAAGTCATGGAATTTTTTAATTCCAGCAACAACAGCCAGAGCCTCCCTGTCTATCTGAGCGTAGTTGCGCTCAGCAGAAGACAATGTTCTGGAGTAATATGCAACAGGAACCTGAGTTCCATCAGACCTGAGGTGGCTCAGGACAGCTCCAACCCCGTAAGGGGACGCATCACAAGCGATGCACACAGGAAGAGACTCGTTGAAATGTGCAAGTACACTGTTAGAAATGAGCAAAGCCTTGACGTTGTTAAAACAACCCTCATGCATTTGTGACCACTGCCACACTGCTTGCTTGTCTAGTAGCCTGTGAAGAGGCTCAGCTACACTAGCTTTTTGTGGAAGAAAAGAATTGTAGAAATTCAGGAGGCCCAGGAAGGTCTGAAGTTCGGCCTTGGACTTTGGCCTAGGTGCTTCTAAAATAGCAGTCAGTTTGGATTCAGCAGGGTGAATCCCAGCAGCATCAATTTTGAACCCCAGAAATTCAGTAGAAGGCACCCCAATCATGCATTTGTCTTTTTTGAGCTTGAGGCCTGATTTCCTGAATCTTAACAGAACAGCTCTTAGCCTTTCAGCTAGAATGTGTGTGGAGTCTCCTGCAATTAAGACATCATCAAAGTAGGGGCAAACCCCCGGTATGCCCCGCAGTGTGTTTTCCATTACGCTTTGGAAAATCCCAGGAGCGACATTCACTCCAAACTGCAGCCTTTTTACCTTAAAGGCTCCCCTGTGGGTCACAATAGTCTGAGCTATAGCAGCATCATCATCAACAGGCAGCTGTTGATACGCTTGAGCTAGGTCAAGCTTTGCAAAAACGCGCCCCCCCTTGAGGGAGGCCAGAATATGACTGACCACAGGAACAGGATAGGCATGTTGCTGCAATGCCTTATTCAGAGTGCATTTGTAGTCAGCACAAATGCGAATGTCCCCATTTGCCTTTAGAGGCGTGACAATGGGGGTCTCCCAAGGACTGGAATCAACAGGTTCTAGGATTCCCTGTTGGATCAGTTTGTCTAACTCAGTGTCAATTTTACTTTTTAAAGCAAAAGGGACCCTTCTTGCTTTAATTCTAATGGGAGTGACAGTGGGGTCTAGCTTTAAGGACACAGGGGGTCCTTTGAATGTGCCCAGCTGGGGGCTGAAAACATCTGCAAATTCTTTGCAGACTTCCTGTAGGTCGAGTGTTTGTAAGCTGTTGAGTCCTGTGACGTGTATCCCCAGGGCCTCAAACCAATCGAGTCCTATGAGACTCGTTCGTTCACCCCCTACTACTAATAAGTCTAGTGGACCTTCAAAACTCTTGTATTGCACGTTAAGGGTGGCCTCCCCCTTAACACACACTCTTGAATTTTGAAAATCTGTTAACACAATGTCAGAAGGCCTTAACTTGGCCTGAGTTCCACTACCGGAACAAATCTTCCTAAATGTATGCAAGGAGATAATTGAAAAGGCAGACCCTGTGTCTAGTTCCATAGATAATGGAACCCCTTGTAGCTTCACCTTGAGTGACAGCTTTTTCTTAATGGGCTTGTGTGTGCCTGTCCTAAGGATGCTTCTTCGCGAAGCGCAAAACCCTACCCTATTCTGGCTGGGGAATCTGGTACCTTTCAGGCGCAGTTCTTCCTGAGGTTGTACCTTTCGTCGGCCCAGACACACAGCTGCAATGTGTCCTTGTTTGCCGCATGCCCGGCAGGTAGCGGAGCGGAACTTGCAGTCGGTTCTCCTGTGGCGACCTCCACAGCCGATGCACTTGAGCGGAGCTGAAGAGCTTCCCTTCTGTTTTTCTTCCTTCGTGGGGTGGAGACGGTCGACTTCCTCATCCGGATCCTCCTCGGAGTTTCTTTGGACGTCTTCCTGGTGCACGGATGCAACCTCTGGACTGTTTCTGATCGGCCGCATGTTCTTGACAGCGCCGCCTGCTGCTTCTTCTGCGGTGACTTCCCTTAAGGCATCTTGGTAGGACAATTCTTCTTTAGCGAAAAGTCTCTGTTGTAGATCTCGATGCCTTAACCCGCACACGAATCGGTCCCTCAGTCGTTCTTCGAGGTCTTTGAACTCGCAGTGCTTGGCGGCCTTCCGTAATGCGGCGATGAATTCTTTGGCCGACTCACCGGGCCATTGATCCCTCTGCTCGAAGGTGTGGCGCTATGCAATGACGGACATCTTGGGGTGGAAGTGCTCCTTCAGTAGCTTCTTCAGATCTGCGTAGCTTACAGACTCTACTGGAACAGGTGCTGCAAGGTTTTCTGCGATGTCGAAGGCGTCTTGGCCGCAAACACAAAGCAGGGTGGCAGCCTTCAAGCTCTCTTCCTTCACTTGGTTTGCCTTGAAGTAGTTCTCCACCCTGGCTATGTATGACTCCCACCGCTCTGGATGTGAGACGTCGAATTCCGAAAGCCTTCCGATTTTTGCCATCTTCAGGAGACGGGTCTATCAGCCAGCCTACCCCCGAATGCGCACTGGATTGGCGGGTAGCTGCCGAGTCGACGCCGTTCCGCCGCTCAGGACTCACTTGGATAAGCTTACACTTCTTCCTTTCCAGGCGGTGTAAGGCAATCCCATCCTCGTCGCCAGTGTTGGGTCCGTGGCGGGAAGCAGACACGAGAAGCAGTTGAAGTTCTCAGTTTTCTTTATTCTGCGTTCAGCTTACAAGTAGATGGCTTCAGCAGCTCCCAAAACCTCCCAACTTCTTATATAGACATTTCCCGGGTAAATGCGATACTTTTCCCGCGCCAGCACCCGCGCATGCGCACGGCGCTGGCGACAGCCTGTCTGGTCCCGGGCAGCTTTGCACCTGCCCAGGACTGCCTGCAAACGCCCGAGCCGTTTGCAAGGCTCGGGACATAACACTATGCTTTTCATAAACTTCCAATTGATGCCATAAATAAATGTATACACTGACAGCCATAAGTAAGATTGAAGAGTCTTCTCTAATAACGAATCAATAGTTACTATACTTCCAAAAGGTTATTTTTCATATCAAGCTGCCTAGCCATCTGTAGCTTCAGAATCTGGTAATAACCCTATCACCAAGACTGATTGATTAAATGCACTGCAGTCTTACATTTCAAGATAAAATAAATCTGAAAAACTGCTCACAATTACAAATCTCTGAAAAGAGTCATTCATACATAAACAATGCGAACAACAACAACAACAACAACAACAACAACAAAAAGTTTGTGGACCATCATAGAACAGTCATTATACTCTACTATCTATTGACTGAAATAAGATATAAACGCTATTACAATTTCAGCAAACCTAAATCTTACTTTTAAAGGAATTTCTATTAATCATAGTATTTACATACAATTAAAAATAGGAGGGATTTTTGGTGTTCTATGAGCTTGATTATTTTCTTGCAGACATTTCATTACCCAAACTAAATAAAATACTTTTGCCTGCATGTTAAATTATCCAAGTTACAGAAATATATTACTATTTCCCAGTTCAAGGCAGGAAGCCTCTATCAACTTACTAAAATGATCTAAAAGGTTAATGAGTGGTTCCCTCTTCCATTCACTCCTATCCCCTCATCCATTTTTTTTTTTTAAAAAAAGGATAGATAAAAGATACTAAAAACAATCCAGAATGACTTTTAAACTGTCCCTCTCACCTATGTCCTTAATCCACAGGGCTCAGAGAACAAAATGGCCTGCATCTCTTGTTCTTCCCTCCAGAAGTAGGGGGGTGGTCAAATATAGGCATGGTGGACACCTGGGCCTTAGTAAGCCCAGGATAGCTGCAGGGGTGCTGGTTCTAGGAATGAAGGACCTTCTGCAGTGCAGATTCTGCCTCTCACTTTTTCTGGAGTGAAAAATGAAGCTGGGGAAAGTGTCTAGCATACCTACAGAGTGAGGATCTTTGGATGGAGAAAGCTGCTGGGTAACACAGATAGCAAAGAAGTAGCATACACCTGCTGAGAGGAGCAGCAGCAACAGCAGCAGCAGCAACAGCTGCTGATTATGGGGAAAAGCAAAAACAAAAGAATTTTTTGTAACTTACAAAAACCGCAGCCTGTACAAAACAGGAGAGTGGTCAGGAAGGGAAATCATGCATATATTACAGTAGGTATGCTGGCAGGGAGAGAAACAGTCCAAAGAAACTGGAAAGAAAGAACAATCCCGACCATTTTGGACTGTACCTTCCCCCCCATCCCAGTCAACTTTGCTATTTCTCTGTGCACCTCACCCCAGGCAATAAAACCTATTTCAGTCAGAATGTGTACCAGTGGAAGCACCATTTTGTTTTCTTGTGTCTTACTGCAATAATTTCAAGGGGCCCAGGGTCCACAGTTTGAAACTGCTGGGCCTTTTAACTGGTTTGCAAAAATCTGCTTCTGAGTGGCAGCCACATCTTGAAAAGTAAATATGGTATGTGAAAAGTTCTGGTAATTTTCACCATATTGTAATCATACTGGTAAACTTTGTGGATTAATTAATATTGCAGTGGAGTAAAATTGTAGGCGGAGTACACCTTGTAGACATCCGGTTGATCACATTCAGAACCAAAATGCAAAATGCTTAACAAACTGTCCTTGTTTTCTCAGTGATCTCTCACACACAAATGCCTACACATGCCCATAGATAAAGTACATATACACATAGAGAAAAGACAAGAGGAAAAAAGCCACGGGTGGTAGAAGTTACTCTCTATAGTAGATATCCTGAAAGGGTCAAATCCAGGAGTACTGCATCCCAAACGACTTGCTCAGTATTCAAGGGCTGTGTAATCACTGTTTGATTTCAGAAGTTCTTTGCAAGCAAGTCAGACTTTTGGCAAGTGAAATTTGCCCTTGCTTGGTATAAATAGAATATCAGAAAGGGGGAGAGGAAAAACACAAGAGTATCAAAATGAATGAATGGTGGTTCCTATCTGTTTTGATTTTGGCTCTACTGCTTCCTACGCAAACGCCATTCATAACTGTACTCTCAAGAAAATGCAGGCTATGAAGAAACACTATTACTTTTGATTTAGGAAAATGTGGTTCTATTCCAAACAGGCTCAATATTTCTCAGTTAACTGGATACCCTACATCTTTTTTTTAATTTTCAGTAGTCTTCAATCAGCATTCAACCCCCACAGTGATATAGCTGTTAGATCAGATCTAGGAAAATGTAGTTCTCAAGCTGTTGCTAAACTACAATTCCCAGGAGCTCCAAATATCATGGACAATAGTATGGAATACTAGAATTCAATAACATCTGGAGGGCCAAATTCCCCAACCTTGGACTACATAATCCAAGTATCAGGCTAAAAGTGTCTCCCAGAGATTTCTGAGAGGCTACAAACTTCCCCCTTTTGTTTATGCTTTAATATGCACCACCTCACCAATGTTAACACTTAACCCAGCAATACCACTATTCCAGTCAATAGCACCTGAGTTTTCCATGAGAACATTAAGCATAATGTAATGCAATGTTGAAATTTCTGTAATGTAATATGGATTTAAACCAGTGGTTCTCAACCTTTTTAATGCCGCGACCCCCAACCGGTCGTAAGTCGAGGACTACTCAATCGGTCGTAAGTTGAGGACTACTCAACTGGTGCAGCACCGTTTGCAGAATGGGACTTTTGGCGGGCTCAGCAGGGCAGAGACAGCCTGGACAATTCCTATTGGCTTTTGAAAGCCAATAGAATGAGACTCTATTCAAGAGAGTCTATTCTATTGGCTTTCAAAAGCCAATAGAATAAAAGGGAGTAGCACAGCTAAGGAAAAGGGAAAAAAATGGCGGACTGTGTTGTTTGGCAACCCCCGTGAAATGGTCGTTCAACCCCAAATGGGGTCCCGACCCACAGGTTGAGAACCACTGATTTAAACAGTAGTCTTAAAAGTTTTTCAAATGTATTCTTTTAGAGAAAAAGGTAATTCCTGTATGGTAAATATTGGGCTTAGGCTGGCATACAATTATACAGAATGGGAGAAATAGTCTGTCTCTCCACTATCAGCCTGCACAAAGGGAAACTGAAAAGAAATGCAGAAGTGAGAGAAAAAGAAAGGGTTGATCTATCTTTCTCCACCATGGGACTCCTCAGAGATGGAGGGGAGGATCAGTGTGCAAATTTCAGAGAACAGGATTTGACCCTGAGAATGTCAGCATTAACACTTTTCGCCCAAGATACTTCAGCACTACCTTGTTCTTTTTTATGATGATTTTAGAAGAGACGTTTCCTTTACTCCATTGTGCCTTTCCCTACTACCTCCTAAAAATGCCATTCCAGGTGAAAGTAAGCAGAAGAAAAACACCCAAACCATTTGAAACACTATTTGCAATTTATCCAGCCAGCAAAGTCTATATTTAGTTTTAATTAACCCAGGCAACGCAGCCTCGGGATTATGCTGCCAGAGAAGCATTTCCTCTCTGGCTGATGATTTGCCAGCTACAGACTGCCTCAAATCTCTTCTAAGGAGAAAAAATTTAAAGATTCAAAAAACATATGAGAGCCAATACCAAGCACGTTTAATTCAGAGAGAGGCCTTACAAAGTTTATTTCTCCATACCTGAAATTAAACTAAAAAAAGAAGTATGCAGACGTCAACCACAACTAAAACAGAATATAGTGGAGTGAATCTGACTGATAAGCAGTGATGGGATTGAAGTACAGATAGAGACTTATGATTGTTTTTCTCACTTATAACTGTTGTAGCATTCCCATGGTCATGTTGCTCAACATTCAGATGTTTGGCAATTGGCTCATATTTATGACAGTTGCAGTGTCCCAGGGGATCATGTGATCCTTTTTGAGCCTTTTGACAAGCAAAGTCAATGAGAAAGCCAGATTCACTTAATAACAGTATTACTAACTTAACAACTGCACCATTTCAGGTTGTAAAAATAGGTCAAAACTTACTTAACAAACATCTCAATAAAGGAAATTTTGGGCTCAATTGTGGTCGTACACAACTGTGGACTATCTGCAACCTCTTTTTCAGACTGTTTGTTTGGGCTAAATGCCTTCCTCATATCTATTTCTGTTACTTGCCTTATAAAGGAGATGCACTTCAGTAAGTAATATTCCCAATAGTGGAAAATTTTGTATCCCCCACCCCATGCCTCTGTCCCATTCAATGTGATTTTCAGATGCAAAGCTATTTCCCACCTCCCACAATAAAGTGCAGTGCCCTAAAATGTTGCCTTTGCCCTTATACACGAACTGTAAACAAATACCACCAACTTCTCTCCGCCCCCTTTTTTTTTCTGCCTTCAGATCAGATTTTCAAAGAGTGACAGCCTGGACTGGTCCTTGCTGGGTTTTTTGGCAACCTACTGGAAATGGTTGCCCTTGCCTCCTTTTTAGGGCTGAGAGAAAGAGAGTAACCGGCTCAAGTCACTTTGTTTTTACTTTTCATTTTTGTTTCAGACATACAAATTGTTCAGCATTTGGGGTTTTATATTTGCTTTTTATATTATTTTGATATTATTTCAGCCCTCTTTTTCTTAGGTGGCAAGCATTTTTTCCCTCATGCTCTTTCCAGATCCAGTTTACCAGATCTCTTGACCTTCCATCTTATTTAGATCCATTTTTGGCACTTGAGCAGAGTTTCCTTTCCCTGAGAAGGGACAGTTCTACTACCAAGTGCAGGAAACAGCTTCCTCCACCATATTGTGGCTTGATAAAAACTCCCTCCCCTCAATTCCACATTTATCTTCTGCATTTAATGACACTCAGACATACTTTAACAAGGATTAAATGTGCATCAGGGCAGGTTGAGAAGAGCTCTAATCCTACAGCTGAGAGGAACAATGTGGCTTAATGTCCAACTTGGATTCCCAATCAATGAGAGAAAAGCACTTTGATGTATGTTCAGAAACCCAGAAAGTTGAGGCTATCCACCCATCATGTCCTTTGCCCAGCAATGAATGCTCAGTGCTGAATCACCATTTGTGATTTTAGGCCTAAAGTTGAGCAAGGCCACTGGAACCATCAATCAAAAAGTCCTTTCCCTGGCTCACAAGGGTAAAACTTCCTCTTTGCCACACTGTTTGTACCAATTCAGGTGTGATAAATAATGTCAGCAGTGGCAGCTGGCAAGAAAGAAACACAGGGACAAAAATCTCCAATCTTGCCAAGTCAAAAAATAAAGTATTGTGATGGGACCTCATTTATAAATATGGTTATGTTTCTAAAGAGCTGATCTCTCTCTCTCTCTCTCTCTCTCTCTCTCTCTCTCTCTCTCTCTCTCTCTCTCTCTCTCTCTCTCTCTCTCTCTCTCTCTCTCTCTTTCTTTCTTTCTGCAGTAAATATTAGCAACAGAAGTTTTTCCCTGATTTACTCCTCCAGCACCGGAAGAAATGGGCTATCTTCTAAAGGGAGGTAATCACCTGGGTCATAGCACAGTACCAGAACTTTCTACCTTTCTATTTAAAAGGATATTATCCCAGAGATGACTGGCTACATATACAGATAGTCCTGAACTTAAAACCACAACTGGGGCCAAGATTTTCATTGTTAAGCAAAGTGGTTGTTAAATGAATCATGCCCAATTTTATGATCTTTTTTGCTACATTTATTAGGCGAATAGCCCTGCTGTTAACAAAGCTTCCCCCATTGACTTTGCTTGTCAGAGGCAGGCTGGGAAGGTTGCAAATAGCAATCATGTGATCCCAGCATGCTGCAGCTGTTGTAAATACATGCCGGTTGCCAACCACCCAAATTTTGACTTGCTTCCACATGTGACTGTAGTGATATGGCAATGGCTATAAGACCAAAAACCTATTATAAGTCAGTTTTCTTTGTGCCATTGTCATTTCGATCATTCACTAAACAAAGGTTATAAATCAGGGATTATTTGAATAAGGCATGGTAGTAGGCAAAAATGGTTGTTTCTTTTAGAAAAGAAAATTCTTCCTCCCCCCATCTATCTTTATTAATTTATTTATTTATTTATTTATTTATTTATTTATTTATTTATGAGACTTATATACCGCTTTAAGTGCAAGCACTCTCTAAGCGGTGTACACCAGTAAGCAATGTATATATATATATATATATATATATATATATATATATATATATATATATATATTTACATTGCCCCCAACAACTGGGTCCTCATTTTACCTACCCCGGAAGGATGGAAGGCTGAGTCAACCTTGAGCCGGTGAAATTTGAACCGCTGACCTGCTGAACACAGTCAGCTAAAGTGGCCTGCAGTACTGCACTCTAACTGCTGCGCCACCTCGGCTCATATAAGGGATAAGGTTCTATCTGGATTTTCTCCCAAGACCATTCCTCCTGCGGTCTTATGGGATGATGGGATCTGAAGCCCAGCACAGGATACCGGACTGGGAAAACCTACTATGCTATTTATTAGGCCTCACTAATAATGCTGTATTAATCACAGCCTCATTTTTGTGAGCTATAGGCATTTATGCTGCAATAAGCATGTCACTTGATGAGATCATTTCGAGATGAGGGAAGATGGAACGGCAAGAATGGTTACAGGAATTGGTAATGTCTAATTTAGTGAAAAGAAGGACGAGGAGTGACATGATAGAAGAGGGAGTCAAGCTATTCTCCAAAGCGCCTGAAGGCAGGACAAGAAGCAATGGATGGAAACTAATCAAGGAGAGAAGCAACTTAGAACTAAGGAGAAACTTCCTGACAGTTAGAATAATTAATCAATAGAATGACTTGCCTCCAGAAGTTGTAGGTGCTACAACACTGCCGTTTTTTTTTTAAAGAAAAACGTAGATAACTATTTATCTGAAATGGTATAGGGTTTCTTGCTTGAGCAAGGGGTTGGACTACTAGAATATCTTCAAGATCCCTTCCAACTCTGTTATTCTAGTCTTCAAAATATTTGGGACATTAGCTTTCATGATCTGAACATTAACTACACTAGCTGGGGATTATGGGAGTGTTGCATTAAACATTGGTAGTGTTTCAGGTTACATCACTTGGACAGAAGATGAGAAATAACTTTCAACTGATAAAATCCGCCACAATAGAGCAATTGTTACCATTACAAGAAGGTAAGACCTTCTATAATAGTTTCTTTTTCGTTTAGTTTTTTGTTGCCTGTTACAGTAGCACTAATAGAATAAAAATAATGTAACTTATAAAAGCAGGACACAGAGTGAGATGGCAGGAAGGCATGTATTCTCAGTTAGATTGAGTTTAATAAGTTCTCATTAATATGGATGGAAAGTCTGGAATGTGTAATAGTTACATAACAGGCAGAAATTCAAGAGGTAAATATTTTTCCAAGCATAGAGATGCAGTGATGGGAAGATTACCCAATGAATCCTTCTCTGCTTCTTATACACCTGTTAAAGACAGGCTGCATTTTTATCTATTAAAAAGAAAAAGTGACAACCCATTTGAAAAGTCATGCACGTTTTCATTCAACACTATTTACTATTCTGGGTTACCAATTGTTCCTGAATCACTCTATTAACTTCCATGGCATCAAATTTATCAGTCCAGCCTTGTCTGTCTTTCCTAGCCAAGCCCACAGTCATTTTTTTCAATTCCAGGACAATTACACTCTACCAGGAGATGCCAGACTGCCAATCTTACCCTCTCTTATTTTCCTATCAACACAATTACCAGTATATTTCTTTGTTAGCAGCCAATAATGAGATGTGCCACGCAGCATGGAGAGAAGGAATGAAATGTGGAATAACTTGCAGGATCAGAATTACAGAATATTGCAGCTTCACACACCCACCCCCCACACATGACACCTTGCAGATGCAAATTACAATATCCAGAATCCCACCCAATAGTCAGTCCGTTTATTACAGCCTTAGATAAGAAGAATGTTCATGAGTGATCTGTAGCATTTATAAATCTATCTAAGAGATTAAAAAAAAAGATCACTTGAGACAACCTCACTAGAACTTGTTAGTAAATTTCAGAAGGAAAATTCTACTTCTAGGTTATAAATGAGGTAGTAGCTAAAATTACATAAAATATGATATCTAAAATTATAAATATGTGATGATATCTAAAAGGTAGTTATGATACTTACATTTATTTGATAATAGATAAAATTGCATATAATACATCTATGTAGCAGCATCTTGCCCAATCTAGTTCTAGAGGATCTTAGATGCTGCTGCATAAAACCTAACCATGTATACTCTCCTAACTGGCAATTTAGCTTTAAGCAGTATCTGGGCATAGGCTGAACCTGAATGAATAGTCTGCTAATCAGAGGGTGGATAAATCTGATTTGAATGTCTCTATAGAAGGAGAAATTAAGAAGGACATCTTCTTCTTCTGTGGTTTCCACTTCTCCAGAAACACAGGGAAGGGCCTTTTAGCCCAAATCCCTTTTTATATTTGCCATCCAATCCTGCAGAGGGGACAGGATTAAAGTTGGACAGCAGAGAAAGTTTTCCAAGGTCCAGGTGTGTCTAGTTAGGTGTTACAGTCATCAGTAGTGACAATATTTCTATTATTTGCTGATGATTGGAAAGCTAAGTATATTGGTTCTGCTGGTTGTGAATTCTAAAAGTTATATATTCACAGGGCACCTAAGAGTCAAAATTAAACATTTCTGACTGTACTCTTTTAATTGTTTAAAAGAGTACAGTCAGAAATGTTATAGTCAGTCTATTTAATTGTTACTGACTGTAACAATTTTTTTTCAGGACTATTTCCCAGCTGCATCACCTATCAGGGCAGATCTGGATATAAAAATCCTGAAGGTTATTAGATGGCAAACATCTGGTGATCTTCTGGATTTGATTTAGTAGTCCCACTATGTATACTCTATTAAACAGACCTGAATTTCCCCAAATTTAGTTTATCAAGCTAAAGCTTCCAGATCTGGGCTGCAAAAGTCTGAAAGCCTAGTGGATGTCAGTAAAGAGTTTTCTGTATTTCTTTGCTCCCTTCTCGTGGTTTTCTGGAGTTCTGCAGCTAGTGGCCCTACCATACCCCTATTCTCTCTGCTCTAGAAGAGAGAAAGGCTACATTTAAGTGTACTTGTAAGTACTTGAAAACTCTTAGTCCTTTATTTCAGTCAGAAAAGCTACTCACATTGTTTAAGTCAGGAGTGTCAAACTCAATTTCATTGAGGGCCGCATCAGCATTGCGGTTGCCCTCAGGGGGCTGGGTGGGTGTGGCCTACTGCAGGGCTTTTCAACCTTTTCACCCATTGTACCACTTTTAAGATATGGCAACGTCCGAGTACCGCAAGTCGCCTAGCAAGGGGTCAAAAACCTGATGACCAAAAAAAAAAAAAAAAAAAAGAGGAAAAAAATGATAAAGTACAGGTAGTCCTCCAGTTTGCTTATTCCCCCCATCTGCTGGGTGGTTGCAGCAGGTTTTGGTTACTTCACATGACCCTGGGACATTGTGACTATCATAAATATGAATCAGTTGCCAAGCATCTGAATGTAAATCACAAGAACCTGGAGATGCTGCAACATTTCAGCTGATCGGCGCTTCTTCTCAGCTCAGCAGAAGTGCCAGGATCAGTGCTGCTTTCCAGCTGATTGGTGCTTCTTCAGGGCTCAATGGAAGCACCAGGATCAGAGCCGAGCTCCAGCTGGAGCCTGGCGCTGATCCTGGCACTTCCAATGAGCCCTGACAGCCCTAAAGAAGCGCCGATCAGCTGGAAAGTAGCACTGATGCTGGCGCTTCCGCTGAGCCCTGACAGCCCTGCAGCTCCAGCCATCTCTCGCTCAGGCTTGTGTGGTGCTACCACCGGTTCAGTTCATTCCCCTCCCCCACTACCACTTTTCTAGGATGGTTGCATACCACCTGCCAGGTGCCAATGTACCACAGGTGGTACCCGTACCACTGGTTGAAAAGCCCTGGCCTACTGGGTGGGCATGGCCAGCTCTATATCATTCATGTCAAGGGTGCCTGTGGGGGCCTGGGCAGGAGTGGGATAGATCTGAGGGTTTCTGGCAGAAGGGGGTGGGACCAGGGCAAGTGCCAAGGCATGGCCCACTGGAGGAGCCTCACTGTTTCTCTCAGGCCATGCGGTGGGGGGCTTATGGAGCTAAGACTGAATGCATTTCAGCATAGATGGCCACCACAAAATTGTACATTGGCTCCTGGCCACTGTTTCCAGGATGGCTTCGCGGGCCACATGAAATCACTTCATGGGCCGCATCCATGATGGGCCGTGTTTGACATGTCTGTTTTAAGTGTTAAAATAGTTTTGAGTTCCAGTGGCCAGCTGAAATTTAACAGAAAAAGAACAGAATGTACTCATCTCTGGACAAAGCAGAGGCAATGGCCTGCCTTCCCATTATTTCCTCTGTTGCAGACTTGCCATTAATGCTTCTGATCACCATTGGCCTCACAAGGCATCCCTACTATCAAATCTCATTTTTAGGTCTCCCAATATCTCTGGGAATTTCAGCCACAAGCTGCTAAGAAATAGTAGTATAATTCTAATTGCTTTGCCTCTTATCCTCTGTATATGTGTGTGTGCCAGAAAGAGAGAGTGGGTGGATGGTAGTAAACTGATGTGTCAGCCTTCATTCAGGCTTTACATGTTCATCCCTCCACAATACAGAATTCTCAACACCTATTCTCCAAAATAAAATAAAATAAATCAAGAAGTTGCAGTCTTACCCAATGTGGTTACAAGATGTTCCTGCCTAACCATCAAAAAGTTGCTGAATGCCTTCTTCTGTCGGAGGAGTTATTAAGAAATGGTTCTGCATCTTTAACTATGATAGAAGGGAAGTAATAAGGCTAACAACAGCCAGTTTGGTCCAGTGGTTGAAGCACCAGGCTAGTAAACAGGTGGTGTGACTTCAAGTCTCACCTTAGCCATGAAAGCCAGTTGAGTGATTTTGAGGCAGTTATTCTCTCTCAGCCCAACTCACCTCACAGGGTTATTCTTGTGGGAAATAGGAGGAGGAAGGTATATTGGATAAATTTACCACATTCAGTTATTTGTAAAAATAAAGACAGAAGTACTATTGGCAGAAGTGGGAAGAAACTAGAGGTAATTGGGAGAAAGATAACTGAAAAATAATGAAGATAAAAGAAGAGGAGTGGATGGTTTTGAGCTTCACAGCATATTTAAAAAAGCTTCCGGAGTTAGCTTCCAACTCATTTTTCATTTTTCTTTTGCCTATGTTCTTCACCAGGGAAAACAAGAAAGTTTCTTGATATGGGATGAAGGAACTTCATTGTTTCTTGAACTTGGCTGATAGGTGAATGGAAATTTGCTCCCACCAGCTCCTTCCTATTTATCCTTCCCACGCAACTTTGGGTTAAAAAGGTCATAGTGACAATGATGACTTACAAAATTACCCCCAGCCAAAGAAGAGGAGGCATAAATAAAGCAGCTCTGGGCAGTAAACATTGAAGAACATACATTACAAGTTTCATAAAGACAGTCAGTAAGTCCTAGAACCACAGATATTGAAATCGGGATTTAGGCAAGCTGAAGTCATCTTAAATGATTACAAAAAATGATCATCTAAGAGGAGAAGCTATAACATCCAGGCAAAGAAGCTTTAAAGAAAAAAGATTAAAAGCAAAAATTAAGCTTTTTCCCATGCCCCCAGTCTATCAATAGACCCTCCAAATTTTCTTCTCTGCTCTTTAGAACTGAGCACCCAAAAGCTATTTTGAGGAAGCTGTTCTTGGATGAAAAAATCATTTATGCATATACATGAACAACATTTCATTATTAAGCATCATATAGGAATAAGATCTGATTGAGAACTATTCAGTTTAATGAATTTGAATCTGAAGTGATGCAAGCTAGTTAAAAATAAAATTGGATCATTCACTTCTATATGAGATATTAGGCCTAAAATAAATCAATAGTTATTTAGTTGGATGAATTAATTATTTCAGTTACCTGTTTAAAGTACTTCCAAAGTACTGTGTGCCAGCTTTCTATTTCCTAGTATTCTAGAGAAATGCTGACATCTACAACTTCTATCAACTTAAACCAGTATTCTCTTTGGGAATGATGGATGTTATACTCTGAGACCTCCTCAAGGATCCAAGTTTGATAAGGCCAAAATATAACATCATGGTCACTATGTTCCATCTTCATGTACCATTTGTTTATTGGATTGGTGCCCAGCACCAATCTTTTACCAAGAAATGCTATTTCTACTAAGAAATGTTATTTTATACAAAATTCAAGACATGCATGCATATATACATTATATATATGTTGTATCATATTGACAAAGATAAAATGCATTTTGATATTTATTAAATTTTTCTGCCACCCATCTCACTACTCAGATTTAAACATGTTTAAGAACATAATTGAAAAGTTTGGCCAGGATAAAAATATTTTTGTCTATTCCAGAAAAAATGGAGAAAGAGCTAATCTTATTTCCTTTGGCAATGAGCTCCAAAACTGGGAGAGCAACTCTTACAAAGGGTGTTTTGTTCATTCTTTCCAAACACCCCCATATTCGCTAATTTTTTTTAAAGAATAGAATAGAATAGAATAGAATAGAATAGAATAGAATAGAATAGAATAACAGAGTTGAAAGGGACTTTAGAGGTCTTCTAGTCCAACCATATACCATTTCAAACAAATGGTTGTCCAATCTCTTCTTAAAAACTTCCAGTGTTGGAAGCAAATTGTTCCACTGATTGTTCTGTCAAGAAATTTCTTTTTAGTTCTAGATTGCTTCTCTCCTTGATTAGTTTCCCTACATTGCTTCTTGTTTCGCCTTCAGGTGCTTTGGAGAATAGCTTGACTCCCTCTTCTTTTTGCAACCCCAGGGATATTGGAACACTGCTATCATGTTCCCCCTCGTCCTTCTCTTCAGTAAATGAGACATATCCAATTCCAGCAACCATTCTTTATACATTTTAGCCTCCAGTCCCTTAATCATCTTTATTGCTCTTCTCTGTATTCTTTCTAGAGTCTCAACACCTTTTTACATCATGGTGACAAAAACTGGATGCAGTATTCCAAGTGTGGTCTTACCAAGGCATTGTAAAGTGATATTAACACTTCACATGATCTTGATTCTATCCCTCTGTTAATGCAACCTAGCACTGTGTTGGCTTTTTTGGCAGCTGCAGCGCATTGCTGGCTCATATTTAAGTGATTGTCCACTAGGACTCCAAGATCCCTACTATTGACCAAAGTACCACCTATACCATACGATTGTATTTGGTTTTTCTTATCTAAATGTAGAAGCTTACTTTTTCACCATTGAATTTCATTTTGTTAGATAGCAACCAATGTTCAAGTCTGTCCAGATCATTCTGTATCTTAAGCCTGTCTTCTGGAGTTTTGGCTATTCCTGCCAGCTTGGTGTCATTTGCAAATTTGATAAGTTCCCCATTTATCTCCTCATCCAAATTCTGGCTCATATTTAAGTGATTGTCCATTAAGACTCCATGATCCCTCTCACAGTTATTATTATTGAGTCAGGTACCACCTACACTATACCTGTGCATGTGGTTTTTCTTGCCTAAATGTAGAACCTTACTTTTTTCACCTTTGAAATGCTTTTGTTTTGCAGAAGGCCCAATTAAAAATAAAATTGTGGTGGATTGGGCCTTAAAGGGTCAGAGTCTGTAGTTCTCAGCCAGCCTCAAGAGCACAACTGGAGGCAGTCACTGCCCATATGAATTGCAAGAAGCCTGCCTCAGTTACCTGAAAGGAAACCAAAAAAAGTAGTAAATTCAACCCAAGAATCTTTTTTGGGGGAAATTTTATATTGCAGCAGGCTCAAAAGAAGAAAACACTACCTTTCAAAAATGTCATCTGTAATAACAGCACTACATAGTTGTTAACCAACATTTTGAATTTTGCTAATCCAGGATTTGACAAGGAGGAAGGGGAAGAATGCAAGATAAGAAGTAGAAAACAAAAATCACAGATGGCCTTGCCATTTAGGAGAAGGAGAGATGGCTAGAAAGCTCAAGGAAAAGGCAACAGGATGTTTACCTGGGTGTTACCATGGTAACTTCTTTGTTAGGGTGCATGATGCAATGGATGCTGGGTCTGGGGCAGATGTTAATGGAGTGAAAAACTAAATGGAACAGGAAAACAAAGGGTTACTGAGTGAGTAGAATGGGATGGGAGAGATAGAGGTGGACAATTTAAAATTGGCTGAAGCTACTGGGAATGACCGTCTGCAAAAGTAGAGCAACTTTAAGATGCATGGACTTCAATTCACAGAATTACATAGCAAGGATTTTATCCAGGCTCAAAAAAAAAAAAAAAAAAAGAACACTGCCTTTCAAAACATGTCATCTGTAATAACAAAATACTGTATAATCCTTAATGAAGATTTTGAATTTTGCTTAAAAACAGGCACACAATATGAGCTATTTTAACAAGGGAGTTTTATGCAGCTTTTAATAGTTTCCTACAACAGTCAAGCCACAGCCTTCTGGACAGCTGTTTCCACACATTCAGGTAGATTTTCTGGTTAGCTGTGGAATTTGAACTTGCAGTTATACAGCCATCTAATCACACAGCTTCTGCAGGGGGCCATTAACTCACAGAAAATTCTCACATTTTTCTATGCTCAATGCTGGTTTAGGATGAGGAAAGGTGCTACGCTCCCGGATGCCCAGTGTCTCAACAGGCGATGACTGTGGCAAAGGACTTTTCAGCAGAGAAATGGGACCTTTGCAAGATCAACTTTGCCATGGAGAATATGACTTACTCAAGTGTGCTCCCATGTTGGAAAGTGACTTTGTGCAAGTATGTCTAAAGATGATTTTTGATTGCCAGAGATTTGTTAGTTTTATCACTTGCCTCCAACAGTGCTATAGACAACATGTTTTTTAAAATTAACTTTCTGATAGCAGAACAAAGCAACTTATAGCAAATTCTATATACTCCAACAATGGAACCAGAAGCACCTTCTGAGTGGATGAGGATCATTCCCCAGATGGGAACTTCCAAGCCATCCATTTACCCTCCCCCTTCCCCTCCCCTCCCCTCCATTTGCTCAGGTGCCTTTCCATTGATTTCTGCAGTGGAAAAATCTGAACTACATATCCTATCATATTATTTAAAAAAATGTATAAATTGAGAGTGTTTTCTCTGGGATACTCAGCGGAACTGAATCATAAAAACAAGCCCCAAAGGGAAACCAACTTCTTTTGTTACTGGTCTTTTTATTACATATAAATATTTGTAAAAATGTAAGGGAAAAAAGGAATGACAATTTTGCCAGGTAAGAAATACAGAGATTAAATTGATGGTATTCCTGGGATTTATCAGAGTTGACTGTGCACATATATTTATGTTTTATTGGAAGGAAAAAATTGGGGGAATCTAAACAGTAGTACAAGCAAAGGGAGAAAAACCTCCTAAAAACAGATATTTTGTACTTTTACTCCTTTTGGTTCTAGATTCTTCCTTTAAAGACAACTTTATCATGTAAAACACTGACTAAATGTTTCTTCTTGAAAAGAAGATTTTAGGTTGGCATTTTACATTATAGAATTCTTCTTGATAAAGGAACTATCCAAAATGCGTAGGAAATAATCCAAGACATCCAGTACAACAGCTGTTTCTGTGTTTTATCAGTTCGATCATGGGATATAGAAATTTAGCAGATGAAAGGTTGTCGTTTCTGGCACCAGAATATGGAGATAAGAGCTGGAGCTAATCTGTTTCCTGCTTGCCAGGCTGCAGTTCAAGAGCAAGGAAGAGCAACAGGAAAATAGAGGGTGATTGTAGGATCACCATTTTCCCCTCAGAAATAAGAATGAGAAATTTTAAGCCTTCATGATGCCTTAAATGGATGTAATGCTGTTTATCAGCCAAGAGCAACATTCACAGCTGAAAATGTGCTGATTCTTCTTGATCCCAGAATCAGTTTTCTCCAACCAGTTATGTTGGTAGCATTTAGGAAGACACCTGTCCTTTCTTTTTTTTTATTTTTTTTTTATTTTTCACCATACACCATACACCCAAACAAACTTAAAATACATAAACATAAATCAATACTATACATTTTAAGCATTCTTTACATCTTATTTACATTTTATGTACATCAATAATTATGTCTTTTCCTTTCTCTGTTCTAGCCAATTATAACATTTATTCCAAATTTCATAAAATTCTGTTGCCTCCTTGTCTTTTAATTCTAACGTAAGTTTATTCATTTCTGCACATTCCAAGATTTTGTACATAATCATATCATTTGTGGGAGTATTTTCACTCTTCCAGCATTGAGCATATGCTATACGAGCTGCAGTCAATATATGTATAATGATATGTTGGAGTTGTTTTTCCATCTTTAAATTTATTATGCCCAAAAGAAATAATTCTGGTTTAAAATCCATTTGTATCTCCGTTATCTCCTGTATACAATCTCTTATTCGCTCCCAATAATTTTTTGCTTTGGGGCACAGCCACACATGTGATAAAATGTTCCTTCTCTGATTTTACATTTCCAACACTTCGGGTCTATATTTTTATACATTTTAGCCAATCTCGCCAGTGTTAAATGCCATCTGTAAATCATTTTATATTGATTCTCTTTGTATGCAGTTGATAGCGTCAATTTGCAATTTATGTTCCATAATCTTTCCCATTCCTCTAAATTTATATTTTGCCCCACATTTCATGCCCATGCTATCATTGGCCCCCTTCACTATTTTTTCCTTTAACTCTATCTCTAAAAGGTATTTATAAATTTTTGATAATAGTTTTCCTTCCTTACTTATTAGAATTTTATCTAGTTGGTGTGGGGTCTGACTAATTTCATGTTCTTGCCTATCCCTATTATATCTAGATTGAATTTGTAAATACGGCCACCAATCTATGGGTATTCTTTGTTCCTCCAACTCTTCTCTTGACTTGAGATTTCCTCGGTTATCCAGTAATTCTTTATACCTAATCATCTTTTTTCTCTCTAATGTATTAGGATGAATCACTGCCTCCATCGGCGAGAATCAATTTGGAATTTTCCCATAGTGTCTTTTTTTTATTTTTTCCCATATCCCAATCAATGCTCCTCTTATCTGATGTTGCTGGAAATATGTTGATGTTTTCTGTTTCCCCCATAGAAATGCATGCCAACCCACCTGTAGATCATGTCCTTCTATCATTAGTATCCTTTCATTATCCAAATTTATCCAGTCTTTAATCCATAATAATCCTGCCGCATAATAATAGATTTCCCATTTAGGGAGTCCAAGACCACCTCTACTCTTATTGTCTTGTAATGTTTTGATATTTATCCTAGGTTTTTTGCCCGCCCAAATAAATTTATTTATTATTTTATCCAATTCTTTAAAAAAGTTTTCTCTAATTTTATTGGAATTGTTTGAAATAAATACAATAATCTTGGTAGAATATTCATTTTAGTCAATGCGATTCTGCCTAATAATGATAATTGGAGATTCCCCCAAATCTCAAGATCTTGTTTCATTTTTAATATCAATTTTGTATAATTGTCTTCTTTTATTGAGGAACACCTTGAAGTTATCCAAATTTCTAAATATTTGATCTTTTTTGTTACTTGTAATCCCAACTTCTGTTCCAATTTTCTGCCTCACATTCCAGAAAAAAGCTGCATTTGTGGAATTTCTGCCCTCATGGGAGCATGAGAAAATAATGAAGTCTGCCAAATGGCAGTAAAAACAAATAAATGGTGAAGGCAACTTTTCCACCTCTAACAGCAGCCTTGATTTTAATAAATTAGCAAGTGAAGATGTCATATTTGGCTATAATAGGTGTTACTATCTGATAATAAGCCAGAGAGCAAGTGGCTAATAAAGGATAACTAAGAGGGTCTGTTTAAAAAACTGTAATCTTAATCACAAAGAGTCAAAGTCCTTCCTGCTCGTTCTAAGGTTAATTTGAAGAGATAAGATCAAGTTAGATAAGGTGATAGGTAACTAGGTAACCAAATATTTAAAATTTGGTTTGGTTTGTTTAATAGAAAACAGAGTGAACAGGGTGATGGACTAGAAGAAGGTAAACTCTACTACTGTCACAGAGGCTGCCTAAATGCTTGCTCTTCAAATATATTGGAACTAGAACTCCCATCCTCCACATCAGCATAGCTACTAGAGGCTGAAATGATTGGAATTGAGTTCCCTGTGGAAGGGGATCACTAGAGACTTACGTCCTTGCACCCCATCTCTAAAGGAAGCCTGGATGGATGCAAAGAGCTTAAACCTCTGAATAGGAAGATCCATTGTTCTTATTTGATTCACCTAGAACCAAGAAATATTTACAAAATTAAAAACTTCAGCAATGTGAAACCCTATTGTGGGTTATTTCCCTGAAATTCTGGAGGAAAGTGTCACCTGCTTACTTGCCTTCGCAAAAGAGCTGTCTCT
Source organism: Crotalus tigris (assembly GCF_016545835.1). Taxonomy (NCBI): domain Eukaryota; kingdom Metazoa; phylum Chordata; class Lepidosauria; order Squamata; family Viperidae; genus Crotalus; species Crotalus tigris. The sequence continues at coordinate 639,303 of NW_024097442.1, forward strand.
GCATTAATCCCATCTTGTTCTCTGCAGATTAGCAAGCGAGGAGAAATGATTGACGTGCACAATCAAATTCAGACGGTGACTGTTGCAGTAGCCTGCACAAGCCCCAGTCTGCTGGTCTCTGAAATGTTGCACATCAAATGATGAGATCCTCCTCCAAGGTTTATACCTAGACATGACTAAATAACTTTGGACCTGTCATTCTTTCTCCCGTAACATGCTAGTGCCATTTTACATGGTCTTAATAAATTTAGTTCCTTTGCTGATGATTTGGTTCTGACATTATCTCAACCGACAGATATGGTTAGGGATTTGGTTGAAATTCTAATTCAGTATGGGAAGATTTCTGGTTTTGAGGTAAATAATAATAAGACTAAAATATTAGTGAAAAATATGTCTATGAAGGAAAAGGATATTATGGTTAAATTAACAGGTTTTGAAATAGTGAGAAAGGTTAAATATTTAGGAGTATATATAACAGCTTCTAATGTTAAATTGTATAAAAATACTTATGAGACATTATGGGCAAAAGTGCAAAAGGACTTAAATGATTGGAAAAAAATTACAATTATCTTTGTTGAGGAGAATATCGGCAGTTAAAATGAATATACTTCCAAAGTTTCTTTTTTTATTTCAGATGATACCTATTTTGAAAAAAGATACTAATTTGGAGGAATGGCAGAAGGGGATTAACAAATTTATTTGGGCAGGAAAAAAGCCAAGAGTTAAATTCAAAATTATGCAGGATACACGGGAAAGAGGAGGACTAAAGGAGCCTAATTTAAAATTGTACTATGATGCAGTGGCTTTAACGCTGATTAGCGATTGGCTCAACTTAACAAATAAAAATATTCTTTCTCTTGAGGGATGGGATTTATTATATGGATGGCACGCATATTTAATTTATGATAAAAAAGTTGATCAGGTTTTTAAAACCCATATTTTGAGAAGTGCCTTGTTACGTGTCTGGAAGAAATATTATTATAGGTTAAATTATAAAATCCCAATTTGGGGGATTCCTGGACACGTGATAGAGGGAGTATCTAGGGGAGTAAATTTGGATAAGATTTCTTATAAGGAATTACTTAGTTTGGTTGGGCAGCATTGGCAATTAAAGCCCTTAACTGAATTGAAGCAAGAAAATGTTGTATATACTTGGTTTTGTTATAATCAATTGTTAGTGAGATGGAGTATAGATCAAAAGGTTGGTATTACTTTAGAGGATGTGAATTTGGTAAAACAGATTAAAGATCAAAGTCGAGCTCATATAAAAAGAATTTATAGTGCTTTAATAGAATTGGACTCTGAAACGGAATTAGTTAAAGATTGTATGGTCAAATGGGCTCAAAATATTCAAGATCCAATTTTATTGGATACATGGGAGACAATTTGGATTAGAAATGTAAAATTTACTCAAGCGCAAAATTTAAGAGAAAATTTTTATAAAATGTTTTATAGATGGCATTTAGATCCCCAAAAATTGTCTCGCATGTATCCGAATTTACAGCCCAAATGTTGGAGATATGGAAATTTACATGCAACTTATTTTCATATCTGGTGGACTTATAGAGATATTAAAGCTTTTTGGATTAAAATTGATGGAATATTCAAAAGATTTTTAAGAGAAAGATAAAGTTTACTCCGGAATTATTTTTGTTGGGTATTATTGTAGATTTTGATGTTAAAGAAATTAATTTGATGTTGAATCTTATAACAGCTGCAAGATTATTGGTGGGGCAATATTGGAAGAAAAACTCACTGCCTACTTTGGAAGAATGGATACTTAAGGTGTCTAATTTAGCAGAAATGGCGAAAATCTCCGCCTACTTGAAAGACCATTCACAAGAAAGATACATTATGGTTTGGAGAAGATAGATTGATTATATTCAAAAGAAATATGAAACTGAAAAGTATTATCTTGCTTTTGAGTAGAGTTTAGATAATTATTAATAGTTTTAATTATATTATTTTTGTTTTAATTTGTTAATATTTGTTTTGAGAAGGAGTTAAAGCAGTATTTCTCAACCTTGACAATTTTAAGGTATGTGGACTTCAACTCCCAGAATTCCACAGCCAGCATTGCTGGCTGTGGAATTCTGGGAGTTGAAGTCCACATGCCTTAAAATTATCAAGGTTGAGAAACACTGAGTTAAAGTGTGTTATGGTTTTGATTGATAGTATAGTTGGTTTATTTTAGTTAGATTATGTTTGTTTATTTGTTACCCTGTAATCAGCTCTGGGAAGTGGGGGGGAAGGGGAGAGGGGTGGGGGGGTTTATATTGTAATAAATTTTTTAAAACTTTTATTTTAAATAAATAAATAAATAAATTTAGTGCCAATTGTACATCTGGAACATTTTTCTCTCTCATTTGCTAAGGGATGGTTTAATTATTTCATTGCATTAACTCACACTGGGATTGCAGAATATACTATTAAAGATTGTTGAATTGCTTTAATTTAATGATATGTACTGAACAAAACAGCATTTTCAAATGGTCATATTATTTTTAATAGCTATAAATATGAAAAAGTTGTCTATATTCCATGTCCCTTGTCTTCCTCCCCATCTTGCAGGCTTTTTCCTCTGTGTCTGGTTAGGATCTCAATCCACAATCCAGAGAAGCTACGATTCAAGCTGGCAAGTGGCTGTACCTTTTACCTGCAGCTCTGTCCCCAACCTGGCACCCAAGAAGATATCTTTAGTCTGTGGGTCAAGGTGGTCAATATGCTGCAATCACCTTCAGGTGTCAGACATAAAATCTCACAGCAAAGCCAAACATGAACCTTCTGGTCAAAAGTGTACTGTCTTTCTGTTGCTAACTTTTATTTCTTTTTATATCATTAGCAGAATCGTATGTCATAGAATAATATGCAAAGGGGGCCATTCCAAGACATTTGCAGTCCAAGCATTGACAGTGGAAAGGGAAGGAGCATAGAAAACTATTTTAGAAGGAATCTTTCCCATGCCAACTTAAGCTTATTGTATAGTTGGAAAGCATTCCAAAAATTATGCACAAGATTTATTTGTTCAGAACTTTGTTTCTTGTCTGTTTTAGAGTCCAACAGGATTCTTACATGTGGCTAGTTGGCTTACAAGCAGTAAAAGCACAGTATAGAAAATAAAAAGTAAACAACAAAAAACAATACCCCCCATGACAACACACAGTCAGTGGAGGCCAGTCTAATTTCTGAAGGAATGATATTCCAAAGGGAGGGAGTCACTATGGAGAAGAACTTTCTTCTGGGTTCCGCCAGATGTACCTCCTTAGGAGATGAGATCTGCAACATTCATTGCCTGCTCTAGTGAGTTGGATGGATGTGACTGGCAAGGGACAGTTCCTCATATAACCCTGTTCGAAGCCATGAAGGTCTTTAAAAGTGACAATCAGCAGCTGGAATTATACTCGGAAGCAAATTGGCAACCAATGCAACTATCACAGGAGAGGTAATACATGTGCATACCTGCATAGTTTTGTGCAGACCACTACATTTTGAACCAACTGGGATTTCCAGGTGCTTTTCAAGGATAGCTCCATGTAGAGCATGTTGCAATAGTCAAGACAGGAGCTAACTAGGGCATGAATGATCATGAGTAAAGGCTGTTGTTCCAGAAAAGCACACAATTGGCGCACAACCTGCAGTTACAGAAAGCACGACTGCCACCTGCTCTCAAGCAGGAGTCATGAGTGCAGGAGAACCCTGAGATTATACATTGGGTGTGTTTCGGGTAATACCACCCCATCCAAGACCAAGGTTCTCCATGGCCCAAAGAACCCCAAACCTAAAACCACTCAGTCTTGCCAGGATTCAGTTTCAGCCCGTTGCTCCCCATCCAGCCCTGAGAGCCTCCATATTTCTCCTCCTCCTCTTCTTCCTCCTCCACTTCCCTTCCACTTCCCTTCCTCTTTCACCACTTCAAGTGTCAAGGGAGATACAAAGTTCTGGCTCATGTTCTTCCAGCATCTTCAACCATAGTTAACTAATACTGGTGTAGTATGACTTCAATGTTGTGTCTCTGTCTTCTTCTGAGCCTGCCTAATATTCTTTGACTTTCTTCTCTTTTTGTATATGCCCGGTACAGTATGCAACTACACATCATCCTCTCCAGATGAGCAAACCACTTTATTTGCTCTTTTGTATGTAATTTAAGATTAGTTCTATGCTAGTTTTTTCTCTTATGGTCTTATTTCTGATTTTATCTCTTCTGGTCACTCCAGCAGCTTTCCTCAAACGTTTCATTTCCATGCTGACTAACTTTTGGTTTATGTTCCGTTGTAAGGGTCCATGTTTGACACTGGTAACATTGGGTGGGAATGAATATGCTTTTTATGAGTTGCTTCGTGCTGATCAGTACTGCCTTGTATTGTAGGAGTGGAACAGGCTGTCCCAATATTAGGTTTCCTTTACCATTAATCTCTCCATTTATTTTACCATCTTCAGTTAATGTTGTTCCTAGATATTTGAACTTTGTAACTTGTTGTATGCTTGTTCTTTCATTACTGTGTTTAGAGTATGCATTTTTGTTCTGATTGCCATTACTTCTGTTTTCTCTTTGTTGATTTTCATATTATTTGTATTCTTGATTCATAGCCATAAGATGTTGCAGTTTCATAGCTGTACTTGCTATCAGTGCCTGATCATCAGTGAAGAGTAGTTCATTGATATTATTTTCATTCTTGGGTTTGACTTCTTTGCTTATTTATTTACTTATTTATTTATGAGACTTATATACCGCTTTAAGTGCAAGCACTCTCTAAGCGGTGTACACCAGTAAGCAATGTATATATATATATATATATATATATATATATATCTATATATATATATATATATATATATATATATATTTACATTGCCCCCAACAATCTGGGTCCTCATTTTACCTACCCCAGAAGGATGGAAGGCTGAGTCAACCTTATGCTATCAATATAGGTGATAAACAATAGCAGTGATAATATACATCACTGTTTTACTCTGGATGTTACTGTGAAGGGTTCTAAAGTTCTTTGATTTGTTCTGACTATGCTTCTGCAATCATTATATAAGCTTTTGCATACTCTAATAAGATGTTCACATACTCCATACTGTTTGTCATAAACAATTTTGTACAACTGTATCTTGGTCTACAAATATGAAAAAGAGATTCTTTTGTGTTCCATATTCTTTTCTGTTAGTTGTTTAAGCATCTGTTCAGCTTCTATATCTTTTAAAACTTCTAAAATCCATATGCTCTTCTTTTACCATGTTTCCCAGTTATATATATATATATCTATATTTTGCCTCCAAAAGAGGCACCAGGTCCTTTTCGGGGGATGGCTTACCCACTTACTTTAGGACCACTGCAGCCAGACATCCCATGCTCCAACACCTATTGCGCCACTGCCCAAGTTCTTCTGCAGCCGCTAATGGCCGCACACCATATGATGCATTGTGCCACTGCCACCGCTTGTGGCAGGAGGCTGCGTAGCTCATTGTGCCAATTGCACCAGTGCCGGCACTCACGGCAGGAGGCTGCATGGTGTGTTGTGGCATGGCATGTGCAAGCAGCAACACCAGCACAATCAGTGCTATGAGCAGCAGCAGCAGTGGATTAGCGTGACAAGCCATGCGGCCTCCTGCCACAAGCAGCAGCACTGGCACGATGTGCCATGTGGTGGCCACAGAAGAACTCAGGCAGCAGCACTACAGGTGTCGGGGCATGGGAGCCCTGACTGCAGTGATCCTAAGTTAAGCAGATGCAGGGCGCATGGGGCAGTTCCACCACCCACCCCTGCCTTAGCTTGCTTTTTACACATGCGCCTCGCTCCAAAACTAGGGGATAGGGCTTATATTAGGGATATTTTGGGGATAGGGCTTATATTAGGCGCACACGTAAAAATCAGGCTAGACCTTATTTTCGGGATAGGTCTTATTTTCGGGAAAACATGGCAGTTGTGGTTCTATAACTGGCCTTAATGTCATTTCTATTATCTTGCTGTATATTTTCCCTACATGGTTGAAGAGTGAGATTCCTTGATATTATATGCAATTTTGTTTGCTCCCTTTGCTTTTCCACAATGGTATTATTGTTTGTTGCCAATCAGTAGCTTCAGTTAGTTGTGTCAATGCTGCGTTAAAGATTTTATGTAACCATCTGATGCTATTTTCTTCTACTGCTTGAATTATTTCTTTTTCTTCCACATAGTTTTTCTGTAATGTTAAGCAGGGTATTTTTGTATGCCTTCCATTCATCCTCCATGTTTCCCAGCTCTGGTGACAGTTGACTAAACACTATTTCCACCTTTTATTGTAACTGTTCTACTACTTCTTCTTGTTTAAATTTTGCTACCGTAATTAATTTCTGGTTTTCATTTGGTCTTTTTCTATTAATATTAGACTTGTCATGTTTTATAATTTTATGATCAATGTCACATAGTCCATTGGGGATAATTTTTGCATCAAGTATCACTCTTGTTATTATATAATAAATCTGACTTTTAATGGTGATGTCATTCCTTGTATATATGTATAATGTTGGGAGTCTCATGTTCAAAAAAATGTGTTAGTGATAAAAAGATGATGTTGGCTACATAAGCCCAGTATCCTTTGCCCATTCACGCTCCTTTCAGCATTCTTAGCACTCACTCTGCCATTGAAAGCTCCCATTACGTACAGTATACTGTTAGCTTCCATTTCTCTATCTCCTTTTATTCCTCTGTGTAATTATCACTGCATGGAGCCTATAATGTAGACATTTCTGTTTGTTCTCCTCTCTTGATTTTTACTTTTATTATCCAGTCCGAATAGTTATTGATGTTTAGTATGCCTTTTGCTATGTATGGATGAACAAGAAGTCCACTCCATTCTTTGCTATGGTCCCCCATGAATAAATAAACAAGTATCCTTTGTGAGTTTTCTTACTGCCAAGTCTTTTGCATCTTATATCAACTAGTCGCATCTTGATCTTGTTTTCATTATTTCTACAATTTCTTCTATTTCCCAAGCCAGCTGTGTTCAAAGTTCCTATTTTGTATTTTGCTGTTCTGTCTCAGTCCTTTAACATTGTTGTGGTCATTTTTTTGTTTGCACTCCATTTGTATCTCATTAAAATTTCTGTAGCAATATCCACTGCCAGCTTCTTGACCGTGTTGTAACCTCACCAAAGCCCCTTTAACCAAACCACTTCAGGGTGATCCAAATGGCCTTCACAGCTGTTGTAATGATCCTGTGGCACAAGATCAAGAAAACTTGCTGCTTTTTGATAGGGTTTTAGTTCTAACCCACCAAACAATCCATAGCTGAAGTAATAGGTGCATGGGGACAGCTACTAAAGCAAGGGAGGTGTCCTGATTAGTAGTGAAACCTTTCAGATGCTGCTCAGTGACAGCTCCCAGCAATTCAGCCAGCATAGCCAAGACTGGGAGATATTTCATGTTGACATTCAGCAGCATCTGGAAACATTTATTTATTTATTTTTATTTTATTTATGAGACTTATATACCTCTTTAAGTGCAAGCACTCTCTAAGCAGTGTACACCAGTAAGCAATGTATATATATATATATTTACATTGCCCCCAACAATCTGGGTCCTCATTTTACCTACCTCAGAAGGATGGAAGGCTGAGTCAACGTTGAGCCGGTGAGATTTGAACCGCTGACCTGCTGAACACAGTCAGCTAAAGTGGCCTGCAGTACTGCACTCTAACTGCTGCACCACCTCGGCTCTTTTTAATTACATTGTAATTTTCCTCTCTTGATGTTCCTGATAACCAGAACTGGAAAGATTACACTCCACATTTCTGCTCAGCTATGAAGTCCTCAGTTGATATGATATCCTCTAGAAGTGTTCATCCACAGCTTCCATCATTTCTAGAAAGTAATTGGGGGTGTAAACTAACATATTGAAGGGCACCTTTTGGGAAAGGTTGCTGTAAAAAGGGGGAATATACTACATTGGAGTCATAAATGCAATTTATTTGATTTGAACCAAGTATAGACTCTGATCAGATATAAAAAAGTAGATTTGCAGTCTGGGGTGGCTCATTTCCATGTTATTCCCCTACCATGTGAACCTGGGAGAGCTAATTTTTTAAAATAATCCAACCACCAACCATGAGGAGATCTGCCCTTGCCCTCAAAACCACGTGGGAAGCTAAAGAAGCATTTTATTTTGTTCCCCTTGTTTCTCTGCAGACTCAGCCCAGAAATCCAGCAAGATCCTTCCATTATCAGTTTCTGTTCCTGGGGGAACTGGCGGAGAAAGAAATCTTGAGGCAAGGTGTTGTGTCCTGAGCCTGCAAAAGCAGGCTCGGGACGTTGCATGGTCCTGGGCATTCCAGAAGCTGCCCGGGACCAGACTGAGTGGCGCCAGCCTTGTGTGCATGCACAAGGCGCGAAAGCACCCAGGTTGTTGCCATTGTGCCCGGGGATCTGGTCATATAAAAAGAGGCCTGCGTGCCTTTGCTCGTTGTTGGTGTTTTGGCTGAAAACAAAATAAAGAACTGTTCCATGCAAGATGTGTCTTCATCATTCGCCATTGTTGGAAGGACTTAACACTGGCGAAGAAGGTGGGATGCTTTACAAGCTGAACAGTAAGAAGTTGTAAAGACTTACCCAAAGAGGTCCTGAAGAAGGGAAGACGGCGTTAAAATCAGCATCCCAGCCCGCCAGTACAGCGTCGCTGGAGGGTTAGCTCGGCTGAAAGACCCCTTCCCTAAGAGAAGCGAGTGGTGAAGTGCAAGCTATAGGATGGCAAAGATAGGCTGTTTATCCAAATTCAATGTCTCACATCCAGAGAGATGGGAATCCTACGTTGTGAGAATGGAGAATTACTTCAGGGTAAACCAAATCAGAAAAGATGGCTTGAAGGCTGCAACCTTGTTGTGTGTCTGTGGACAAGAAGCCTTTGAAATTGTAGAGAATCTGGTGGCCTCTGCCCCTCTGGAGTCAGTAATGTATACTGACTTAAAGAAACTAATGAAGGAACATTTCCAACCCAAGTTGTCCGTCATTGTTTGGAGGCACATGTTTGAACAAAGGGACCAGAGGGCAGGTGAATCTGCTAAGGACTTTATTGTGGCCTTGAGGCGAGCAGCCAGGCCGTGTGATTTTAAACATTTGGAAGAAAGGCTGCGCGATCATTTTGTGTGTGGTTTAAGGAACAGAGACTTACAGCAGAAGATCTTTGCAAAAGAAGATATCTCTTTCCAAGATGCTCTGTGAGAGATTACAGCAGAGGAAACAGCAGGCGGGGCGGTAAAGAATCTGCGGCCCACCAGGAGCCCTCCAGAGACAGCCACCGTCCACCAGGAGGACGTGCAAGAAGATTCAGAGGCAGATCCTGAAGAAGAGGTGGATAGGCTCTACCAGGCCGCTGGAAGAAGGCAGAAGGGACGTCCAGTCAAGGCCCCAGCAGCTCTTCAATGCTTCAGGTGCGGAGGACGCCACAAGCGAGCTGACTGCAGGTTCTGTTCCACCATTTGCAGAGCGTGCAGCAGGCAAGGCCATATCGCATCCATCTGTTTGGGTCGCCAGAAGGTACAACCTCGTGAAGAATTGCGTCTGAAAGGTACCAGGGTCCCCAGCCAAAATAAGGTGGGTTTCTGCGCATCGCGCAGGAGTATTTTCAGGACAGGCACACATAAACCCCTAAAGAAGAAACTGTCCCTTAAAGTAAGGTTTCAAGGGGTTCCCTTATCCATGGAGTTGGACACTGGGTCCACTCTATTTCCCTCAATACATTTAAAAAGATTTGCAACAGCAGTGGCCTTCGAGCCAAACTCAGCCATCCAATATAATACTCACAGATTTTCAAAATTCTAAGGTGTGTGTTAAGGGGGAGGCCACCCTTAAGGTGCAGCACAAAGATTTTGAAGGTCCCTTAGAGGTGCTGGTTGTTGGGGGTGAATGAACAAGTCTTATTGGACTTGATTGGTTCGAGGGTCTGGAAATCCAGGTTACAGGGCTGCACCATTTGCAAACGTGGAGCTTGGCAGAGGTCTGCAAGGAGTTTGCAGATGTGTTTAGCTCTGAGCTTGGATCCTATAAGGGGCCTCCAGTCTCACTACGGTTAGACCCAACCATAACGCCCATCAGGGTTAAGCCTAGGAGGGTACCTTCTGCCCTCAAAGGTAAGATTGATGCTGAGCTGGACAAATTGCTATAGCAGGGCATCTTAGAACCTGTAGATTCTAGTCCATGGGAAACCCCCATAGTGACGCCTTTAAAGGCTAATGGGGACATACGTATATGTGCAGACTACAAGTGCACAACAAGGCGCTGCAGCAGCATGCTTATCCAGTGCTTGTAGTAAGCCACATCTGGCTTCCCTCAAGGGGGGGGGCGCATTTTTGTGAAGCTTGACCTGGCACAGGCCTATCAACAGTTGCCTGTTGATGAGGCAGCTACTGAGGCTCAAACTATTGTAACTCATAGAGGAGCTTTCAAAGTAAAGAGATTGCAATTTGGGGTGAATGTAGCCCCTGGCATATTCCAAAGTGTCATGGAGAGCACACTTTGGGGTATTCTTGGAGTCTGCCTATATTTTGATGATGTTCTCATTGCTAGAAAGTCATCTCAAAACTTGGCAGAGAGATTAAGGGCTGTCTTGCTGCGTTTTAGAAGAGCAGGCCTTAAGTTAAAGAAGGACAAGTGTAAGATAGGAGTCAATTCTACTAACTTCTTAGGATTCAGGATAAATGCTCAAGGCATTCAACCTTCTGACTCTAAGTTGAAAGCTATCCAGCAGGCCCCAAGCCCTAAGTCTAAGGGTGAGCTGCAAGCCTTCTTGGGGCTGTTAAACTTTTACCATGCATTTCTCCCACATAAAGCTGCAGTAGCAGAGCCCTTACACAGGCTCTTGGACAAACAAGCCTGTTGGCAGTGGACCAAAGTCCACAGAAAAAGTTTCAGTGAGGTTAAAGCCTTGCTCACTTCCAATGCAGTGTTAGCTCATTTCAATGAGCAACTGCCTGTTTGCATTGCCTGTGATGCATCTCCCTATGGGGTAGGAGCTGTACTAAGTCATCTGAAGGATGATGGAACTCAGGTCCCTGCGGCCTATTATTCTAGGACGCTGTCTTCTGCAGAGCATAATTACGCTCAAATTGACAGAGAAGCATTGGCTATAGTGGCAGGCATTAAGAAATTTCATGATTTCTTATATGGCCACCATTTCACAGTCTACACTGACCATAAGCCTTTGCTGGAGTTGTTTACCACCACCAAACAGACCCCATACATCCTCTCTCCTCATATGCTGAGATGGTCCATTTTCCTGTCAGCATATGATTTTACAATGGTTCACAAACCGGGAAAAGAAATGGGTCATGCTGATGGTCTGAGCAGATTGCCATTGAACAAAGTGGAGCCTGATCCTGCTCCAGCCATTAATATTTTGTCCAGGAATTGCCTGAGTCTCCCCTCAATGCTAGGGATGTGGCTGCAGAACCTGCCACTGATCACACGCTTACATGCGTGCTGACATGGGTGTTGTCAGGATGGTCTGACAAGTACCCTGATGCCCAGTTCCAAAGCTTCTGGCACAAGAAGCATGAGTTGTACACTTTCAAGGGTTGCCTGTTATGGGGTAGCAGGGTAGTGATCCCAGCCTCATTGAGGTCTAGAATCTTAATCTCTCTACATGAGGGACATCCTGGTATAGTCAGGATGAAAGCACTTGCGCACAGTCATCTTTGGTGGCCTGGCCTTGATAAAACCATTGAGGCCCAGGTGCATGGGTGACGAGTGTGCCAACAGTCCCAGCATGAAATGCCTCAGGCCCCAGTTCATAGGTGGGAGGTGACGCAAACCCCATGGTCTAGGGTGCATATAGATTATGCTGGGCCTTTCAAGGGCAATTCTTCCTGGTTGTTGTTGATAGCCATTCCAAGTGGCTAAAGGTTGTTCCTGTGTCCTCCACTACTACTACCAAGACAATCCAGGTGTTGAGAGGAATTTTTGCAGCTCACAGCCTTCCAGATGTTTTGGTTTCAGATAACAGTCCTCAATTCACCTCTTCAGAGGTCCAGGCTTTTCTGCAGGCCAACCTGATCCGCCATGTGGCCTTGGCTTTTTTCCACCCTTCCTCCAACGGTATGGCAGAGAGAATGGTGCGTACCACCAAAGATGCCCTCAAGAAACTGACTTACGGTAACTGGCATCACAGGTTAGCAGATTTTCTTCTTGCACATCGCACCACACCATGCACTGCCACAGGGAAGAGCCCAGCTGAACTATGCTGGGGTCGCCGCCTCATCACTAAGTTGGACAGGTTGCACCCAGATCAGGTGGTGTCACAGGTGTCATAACTGTGGCACCAAGGACACTTCAAGTGGGTGATCCGGCCTGGGCTCATAACTATGGGCCTGGTCATCTCTGGGTAACAGCTGTGGTCTGCAAGGTCTCGGGGCTGCTGTCATATGAAGTGACCTCGGAAGACGGCCACATTTTTTGCAGACACATAGATCAGCTGCATTGGAAACTGGACTCTCACCCTTCCGCTCCTGGCTCTGCTCTGGGGGGAAGGAGGATTATAACATGCATTCTGAGGATCAGTATCACCGGCATTCACCGGCTGCTGATGAGGCCAGGGATACCCCATCACAAGGTTCCGCAAGTGCTCGGAACAGGAATTCATTGGGCAGGGGGTCATCCCACACACCCACACTTACTCCAGCCAGGGAGTCACACTGGGGGTATCCACATTATTCATACACAACATATAGTGCTCCACACAGGGAGACTGACTGGGGGTATCCACACAACTCACAACCTACAAGAGAACTGGCAACACAGCAAGGGAACTGGCCAAATTCTGCAATTGCTCCCAGAAGGAAGTCCTCTGGAAAGAGGGCAAACAGAGAGGCAACTCCTGATTCTGGCACTTCAGGCATGGCCTTAGGGTCCACAGGGTAGCCCTGCAGCTACCCCGGAATCTCCATCTGCTGGCCTTGGGTTTGAGAGACAGTGCTCCCAAGAAAGGTCCATTGTGGAACTGGGGAATACCACCCCTCCAAGGGATGCTGGCTTGGGCTTAGAGGGTCTAGCCAGCCAGTAGATTGGCAGGTCAACCGGGTATTTGGGGCAGCAAAGTCCTGGCCTGCCAAGCCTGGTAGGCGAGCAGGTAGGCCAGGCAACAGCCCAGGGTCACCTGGGGAATTAGGGCAGCAACACTTTGGCCCACCTAGCCTAGTAGGCGATCAGGGGGGCCAAGTAGACTCTCCCAGTCCGAGGAGGTCGCAAAGGGCCAAGTACCCACCCAAATATCTTAAAGATTTTGTGAAGTTGCTGTCCAGTCAAAGGGGTAACACTCCTAAGATCACTGAATAAAAATGTTATTTTGTTTTATTTTATGATTTTGGGTACATACATTCACCAAAACAATGTGGATGGGAGGGTTTGCCTGAAAGCAACCTCAGGTACTCCAAATTAAATGCATTTGATTAATGGAACTTATAACACTCTTATCATGGAGTGATGTGTGAGGGTGTAATGGCATGTTCAATCTAGGGGAGAGGGGGTGTTGTGTCCTGAGCCTGCAAAAGCAGGCTCGGGACGTTGCAATGGTTCCAGGCATTCCAGAAGCTGCTCGGGACCAGACTGAGTGGTGCCAGCCTTGCGCGCATGCGCAAGGCACCAAAGCGCCCGGGTTGTTGCCATTGTGCCCGGGGATCTGGTCATGTAAAAAGAGGCCTGCGTTGTTGGTGTTTTGGCTGAAAACGAAATAAAGAGCTGTTCCATGCAAAATGTGTCTTCATCATTCGCCATTGTTGGAAGGACTTAACACAAGAAAAGAAACACTGATCAAAAGGCAGACCTTCAATGGAGGAGCCTCTTCTCCATCTCATTGTAATAAAAAGAAAAAACTGGTTTTCAAATGAAGTTGTTTTACCAGCATGGAGGTGACAATGATTGTGTGAAGCAGGGGGTGTGGGAAGGGAATGTAGTCAAAAGGAGCCAGGTTTCATAAAAATGTTTCTCCTAGATTAGGTCTCTATGATGAGATTTCACTTCATATGCATAGAAATTTTACAGACCTCTGTTTCTAAGTTCAGTGTCTTGATTTTTTTTTGGGGGGGGGGGCTACCTCATTAAGTCTGAATTCTGATAGTCACTGATCAACTTTGGACTTGTGAGGGATGAGGGAGGCCTACTCAATGAAGAAAGTGATCCACCCAACTGGGGACAGAGTTCCAGTGGGAGAGGAACATCCATTTGCTTCATTATGTATGCCACCCACGAGATCTTTATTCTTCTCACATTTACCTCTTCATATCAATGTCTCTTCTTGCATCCTAGTCTGCCCTAGAGTACAACCAACATTTGGGATTTCATGCCATAAAATGTTAATCCTCATCCTGATGGCTTTTTAAAGAGTGGTTTCAAACATTAGTCACTAAGAGGTTTATGAAAAATAATCTAACTCCTGAAAAAGCTTTGTGTTTTAATTCTGTTTTTCACTTTTTCCTAGTTAATCATCCTCCTTTCTGCATCCTCTTAATTCCTGCATTTTCTTTCTATTTGTCTAAACACATATAAATTGGGAGTAGTTCTTTCTCTCTTACACACAAACACAAATACACACAGTATTCTTCCCCCACCACAACCCACATGCAAATCATATTACAATCTTTAAAAGTTGTATCGGAGAAGAGTTCTGATCTTAAACAACATTTGTACTACTGTTCCTTGTTTACCACTATAAAATTGTACTCTGAGAAACTGGTTTTCCTTGTTGTTAGATCACTTTTCCTAACTGTTTCCCTTCCTCCATTCCCAGCCTGTTTCTCCTCCCCGTTTCCTTACCCCCTATGTTACTCATTTCTCTAAATCTTTGCTTCAGTGCAATTGATAGGAAAAAAATGAACAAAATGGGACATTGAGTTACAATGACCTTTGTATGTGAACATTTCTATGGTGTTGATCATAATTTACATGCAAATGTATGAAAAGAAATGTTGATTCCTTTTAAATGAAAAGCAGATTAGGAATGCTGTGATTAGCTTTAGATGGATGCATAATTATTTTTTGCTAGGTAAGATAATTATTTCAATGCACAAGGCCAGTTTAAAAATTAGCACATTTCACCTTGAGCACATCTATATAATGAGTTACACAGCTACCAGAGTGGTGTCCCCTCCTAAAACGTATCAGAAATGCATCAATCCAACCTTTTCACAGCCCTGTCTTTTGATTCACGTAGAGAGAAAAACCGCACAATGCTCATACTCCCCTGAAATTCTGTCCAGAAGCTATTATTTTGCAACTGTAATATTGCATTATTATGCAAAATTATGGAATCAGTTAAGAAAGAGCGAGCAGTTGCTAAATAGGAAATGGAAAGAGAAGAGAAACAAATTGGTGACAGAGTTGCAGATAACTAAAGATCCAGACAAGAAGAAGGCAATCTGCCCTACAAACATGATATCAGATGTGTATCAACTTTAATCATTTGAATTATGCCAGGTAATCTAGAAATTACAATGAGGATGCTGAGAATTATCTTTCTTTCTGCCCATCCATTCGTCCACCTACTCACTTACCCACCCACCCATCATCTCTCTCAGGAGTGAACAAATGACTTGTATACTTTGGGTAAATATCAGCCAATAATATACTTAAGCTAAAAGTGCCTTGGAAAAGACTTTTTAAAAAATTGTGAGATTGTTGTTAAAAATCTTGTTACAATTTTTAAAGAATATATTTGTGTTTGCTACTAACTAGTTGCATGACAAAGAAAAGTGGAAAAATGTGAGATATAGCTTTTTCCTATAAAAATGTCTATTCCGCTAATAAAAAAACACAGATTATCAATCAAGAGGGTGCCAGTCACTTAACTTAAACCTAAACATAGCTATTATTAAAACAATTGGAATTAAATCTCTTGACAAGCTAGCCCTAGGATTTCTAGTATCAGATATCCATATTCACACAGATATTAGCCATGTAATCAGGACAGACATTTTGCAAATAAGTAAATCAGTTATCACAACTTATCACAACTTCAGGATATACAATAGGCTTTCAACAGTGTTCTTAAGAGCTAAACCTATTTGGCAACTCCAATCCTTCAGGAGCTCCTGAGTCATCCATCTCTGACAACTGCCAGCTTGTTCCTTGAGATGGGTCTTGCCCAGAACTTTGACATTAAGGGTATATGCACATAGCACAGTGGCAATATTTGCACAGCATGCTAATCTTAGTGTTCAGTTGTTAAATGTGAGTCAGCTGGTACAAACACAGCTTGTTTGTTTGGCTTGTAGCAGTGTTTTTCAAAGCTGACAACTTTAAAGATTTATGGACTTCAGCTCCCAGTATTTTCCCAGCCAGCATTCTGGGAGCTGCAGTCCACACATCTTAAAAGTTGCCAAGTTTGAGAAACACTTCTTTACCCCTTTAATGCGGTAGTCCCCAACCTTTCTGTCTCTGCAGACCAGCAGTGGTGGCAGCAGCGGCAGGAGAGGGGATAGTTTCATGCATATGCCTGCCACGGGCTGGGAGTTGGGGACCCCTGGCTTAATGTACTACACAAAGCCAGAATGCAGAGCAGATAAGTAGCTGAGCATGTTGAGGCAGGGCAAGAAGGAGAAGCAGGAAACTGGCTTCTTGATATGCCATTCTTTTGTGCAAACCCCAGCTTGAAAATTCTGTGTAGACAATTCAATCAGGCCTGTTGTACTTTAGGGCCGCCCTATGCCTGAAAAAACCAAAAACTTGAGCCTCGTGTTTTCTCCACTTTGGGGCCTCCTTCATTAACATCCTCAGGAGGGTGCAGGGAACAGGAACATTCGACCGGCCTGATGGAGTTTTCCACTAAGCAGCAGCTCTGCTAATTACTGTACCTGAGACAGGATGGAGACTGGGGCTTCTGAATGCTGGCAAGCGGCAGCATCCTTTCTCTGACGAGATTGCTCCTCTGAAACGCTCCTGGGAAAAGGGCCAGGCAGGCTGGACATGGAACAGGGGCTAGTTTTTTAGACACCCTGAGGAAGGGAAGCAGTATCTGTCTGAACAGAATCAGCAAACCCAGCTGGAATTAAGGCTGGAGTATTGATTAACTGATGATTCCTAAGCTGGTTTGAGGTATACAGATAGTCCTTGACTTACAACCGCAATTGAGCCCAAAATTTCTGTTGCTAAGTGAGACATTTGTTAAGTGAATTCTGCCCCGCTTTATGGCCTTTCTTGGCTCAGTTAAGTAAATCACTGCAGTTGATAAATTAGTAACCTGGTTGTTAAGTGCATCTGGCTTCGCCATTGACTTTTCTTGACAGAAGGTTGGAAAAGGGGATCACATGAACTTGGGATACAGTAACGATCATAAATGTGAAC